>NC_050577.1:93123446-93330946 GCF_011100635.1 Trichosurus vulpecula
AGATCCCTTTCAGCTTTGAAGGCCTGTATTTGCATAACTCAGTAGGTACTCGGTAACTGTTAGCAGAAGGTCTGCTCAATCCCTACATAATTAGAAGTTGACTGGCTGGAAAACTGACTTTGAACAATTGACTTCAGGAAATGACACTCCCTGGTGAAGTGTTCTAGACCATATAAGACTCCTCCTACCCCTAACTCCCATTCTATAGCCTAGAGAAATAATCTGGTGCCAGAGGTTTAGAGGAACGCAGACTTGTCCTAACCCTCTTCCTACTGGATCATTCTCTTCCTGGACTTTTTTCTCTTAATCTTTTCTCCACCCCCCATCCCCTAACACATCATTTTTCTCTTCTCTCATTTCTTCTCCTTTGTTTTCTTCTACCTCCTTGCCCCTGTCTTTTCCCGTCCTTTCTTTTCTCCAGGGTTAGATAACACCCAGCTTGAAAAACCTGCCTCTTGACCCAGTTCTCTTCCAGCTGAATGGCGGCACCAGCTAGCAGGATACCGACGTGCTCTGCCTTTTTACTGGGACACTTTCATAAGCATTTAATAGAATATGCCAACACCTCGGTCTCCCTCTTTCCTCCTGTCTCCTTTTCCAAATCCCAGATATCTAATGTATCGGGGTTGGTGAGGTCTTGGAGGGTGTGGTCCCTGATCTAAAATTGGAAAGGACTTCAAAAGCCAATCTGGTCCAACCCCATCATTTTATGGCCAAGGAAATGGAGGCTCATAGAGCCTGAGTGACTTAAGGTCAAGGGCCAGAAGTTGGATTTTGACCCAGGTCTTCAGAGCTAGAACTAACATCTTGTAGGCTTGATCTAAATTGGGTTGTGGTCCGAATTGGGGGAGGGTTTTAAGAATTTGGGCTGTGGTCAGTGAGTGGTCATTCTCTCATCTCTTCTCCCCATCTTTCTCCCAAAGCCATGTCCCTAACGTGCACCTGATTCTCCTGCAGTCTTATCGAAACAAAAAACAAAAAGGAAATAAATATTGTCTCTGGGTCAGCAATGTTTTCTTCCCAGCATCTCTTCCCCTCTCCTGCTAGGAGGAGCCGCCATCGTCAGCTTTAGCAGGCCCTGGTCATAATTGATGAGTCAGGATGGGCTGGAGCTCCCTGCTGGTTTGAAGTAAAGCTGCAGAAATGGGCTGAAATGGCGTTTTCCATTCAAGCTGGGTAGAAAGGGAACATCATGCTCACCCAGCAGACTGTTTCCCTGGTGGGAGACTCAGTGTAATGGAAAGAGCCCTGGCCTCGGGGTCAGCAGTCCTACCTAGGCTGTTCTTAGTCTCCCAAGTTCCCCACCTGAAAAATGGGGATAAATAAGTCCTTTCTTGCCTGACCTCCCACAGTTGGTGTGGGGATCAGTGCATGGGAAAGTATGACACCAGTGGAAAGTGAAAGCTAATTTAGCAATAGTTATTCTGGCTTTTGGTTGTTACTGGTTTAGGAAGTAATTTCAAAATATTTTGTAAAAATATTCCCTTTAGAATTTTGCTTTTTTGTGTTTTTGTTATAATGTTAGGAGAGTTCATAGAATTAATCACTTTCCAGTTTGTTTCATTGAAGAGTTTCCCAAAAGCAGAGGCAAAACTAGGGCAGGGTAACTAGAGCTTTGTCCTTAGGAGCTTGAAATCGAAAGTTCAGTTCTTCTGAAACTTAGAAATCTAGAGGCATCTAGGTAGTGCAGTAGATACAGTGAAGGATGTGGAGGCAGGAAGATCCGAGTTCAAACCCTACCTCAGATACTAGCTAGGAGACCCTGGGTAAGTCACTTAACCTCGGTTCCTCACCTGTAAAATGGGGACTGTTCTGAGGCTCATGTATATAAAGAGCTTTGTAAGCCTTAAAGCGCCATATAAACGTTAGCTATTCATCACATTTTTTCTTAAGAACAATTGAGTTCAGCGCTTAGTTTGCAAGAACAGTTAGTTATAATAGGAAGCTACCGGATGGTGTATATTTCTTTTCACCCAGTGGCCGTCCTCAGCTCTGCTCTTCTCTGTCCTTCCCATAGTAACTGGACTCTCCAGTGAAGATTGGATTTTCTCTAGGAGTCATTTGGTGAGACACTTCTCAACAGGGCCATGCTTAATAAGATGAAATTAAATTGGGACAGAGGTACAATCTTGTACCTCAATAACAGTTCTTGAAAAAGATGAGGATTCACCATTTGACATGGCAGCCCCAAAGTCAACTCAATCTTGGGCTCGGGTTAGAGGTATCACTTCTAAAAGGAGAAATACGATAACCAGCTCAAGTTCAAAGTGCTTAGTACAGTGCCCGACACATAGTAGGTACTATGTAAATGCCAGCTGTTGTTATTAGACACAACGCTCCCGACGTGGTCTTGTAAGGGCAGAGTACATCAGGACTGTTGTCTTCCTCATTCTAGATGCTACTGCTGTTGTCTGAATGAAGCATTAGATCCCATTGGCTTTGTCGTCCTCTCCCCCACACGGTCTGTATGGTGAGCAGTCTGTGAAAACCCCCAGCTCTTTTTCAAATACAGCCACACTTCCAGGGCTTGTCACAGTGCCTGGCACATAGTAGGTGCTTAATAAATGTTAACTGATTGATCAGTTCTCCTATCTTTACATATGAGGTTGATTTTTTGAACTGAAGGGCAAGATTTTATATTTATCTCTCTATTTCTTTTAATTTTCTTGTTGCCTTGGTTTTTTTCTTTGGGTCTTGTAGTGTTATCTTGTAGAAATTTTAGTGTTTCAGAGTAGTATTGCTGCAGTGAAAGGACCACCTTGCTGAAGGCCTTCTGACTTTTGCTTTTTACTGATAGTGATTGCACCTTTTAGGCTGAACTCTTCCTGTTTCTCTTCCCTTTCTTTGGCTTCTGCCTTTTTTTTAACCAGCTGGAGACCTTTCCTTCCTCTTCTGCACAATGCAGTCTGCATTTAATAAGTGCGGCCAATTTGCCTGGCATCATGGTACATGCACACAATGGGGAATACACAAAATGAGATTCAGTACGTGCCATGGAGGAGTTTATGTTCTCCTTGGAGAGGCAATTAAACAAACATTTATTACTAGGACTTAGAATGTTCAAAGCACTACTTGGCCTTGGCACACAAAGATGAGAAATGGCTCGTTCCCTGCCCCCAGACACGTGGAATAATCAGAGAATAACCAGACAAGAGTTGTCTTCTTTTTCAAATGCTAAATCAAATATATTCAGGTTCTGGAATATGTGCTCCAGATACTTCTGCCTTCTGGGGAGACTTCAACTCCCTTTTGGGTTGGTTGGCTAAGATAAGGGTCCCCGGCTAAATGAGAGAGACATGTGCCATTTTCTTCTGTCTAAGATAAGAGCATTAGAACTATAAGGACCCAAATTTTAAACAAAATGGTATTGGTGGCCATTTGGGTTGGGTTGGGAAACCAGTTCCTTCCCACAAAGAGAAGGTATTTATTAAATAGCTGATAAAAGCTCTGGACACCCTGTGATTACTTCTGGAGATTCTGCTGCTCTAGGGAGGAGGGGAGCCAGGGTAGGGGTGGAGACAGGGAGGAAGCTCTCCTGGAGTGTCCCTGCATTGGAGTAGGAAGCCTGGGCATTGGCTAGTATTGGGAGTTTAACTGATTATTCTTGCTAGCTAATGTGCATGCTGTTGAAGGAGTGAAATGATCTATCAATATGTAATGTAACATTAAAAAATTGCGCGACCTCTCAAAATCATTATTTAACATCGTCTATGGAAGACCTCTAGTTACTATGCCATAGTTAATGCTATGGTTCTTTGACTGGTGAAGTGTTCTACTGGTAGAATATTGGTGTTAAAAAGGACTTTTATAGCAGCAAAATTGCTGTGGGTTGTTCTAGCTGAGATTCATCCCAGTTACCTCTTGTTCAGTTAAAGCTGGCTCATTATTTATCCTCTGTGTCTGTCTATCTCTGTGTCCGTCTGTCTCTCTCATTGTCTCTTTCTTTTTCTCCCCAAATAGATAGTTAGGTTAGTTAGAGGGGATGTTGTTCCAGCTACATATTGTCATAATCAGGATCATCTATGGTTTTCATCCATTTTGTTTTTTGCTTTGTGAATAATCTCTTTTGCATTACTATGTAAATTCACTGAGAAGACATTGGAGTGTTCCCAGCTCAGAATGAGTCCTAAGTGGAGTCCAAGACCCAGTACAAATCACGAAGTGTGATTTTCCTCAACATATGAATTTTATAAGTGAAATCAAGATAAAATGAATATTAAAAAGAGCCTTTAAGAAGAAGACAAATTACCAATGTGTTATAGAAGAAGGTAGGGTAGTTCTGTGTAGTTTTCCTTCGTGATTTAGGGAGGGAGGCATATAGAAGGAGGGCTGAGATTGGTTATACACTGATTTTGTTTATGTGTGCATATGTGAGTATGCACATGAGTGTTTTGGTTTTTTTTTGCATTTCCCATTCTATTCTCTCTACAATTTTTCTCATTGAGTTAGTGTTAGATGCTAGATAGTGGGGTAGGGAGCAATAGGGTCTGAAAAATCACCCTGATTTATAGTACCCTGGGGACAGCATTGGCTGGATTCCTACTTTATCCCATAGTTATCACCTAGAAATTTAGGTCAACCCTCTCATTTTACAGATGAGGCAACCGAGAGGCACAGAGGGGTTTTATGATTCGTTCCAGGTTACGCAGGCTTAATAATAGAACCAAAACTAGCACCCAATTACTCCCAGTCAAATAGAATTTCTATCACACCAGGGTGAACCCCAGATGTTGCCTATTTGGCAGCTTTTCCAAGGGCTTTACCTTCAGGATCCTGATTTCTCTGCTGATTCCTTGGTTAAAAACAACAACAAAAAAAAGAGACCAAAAAAAATCTTCCGAGTACCTTAGTTGGTCATATTCAAATTCAACTAATATTCATGTTAGTGCCTATCTGGTGAAAGGCACTGTGGTGGGTACTAAGAATATAAAAATAGATGCCATAGAAATCAAATCCCGTGGTTGGGGGCTTACAATTTAAAGGCAGGAGAAGCATGTACATAATAACTATGGTTAATATTCTATGATACACAAGAGACCACATAAGGATAAAGGAGAGAATAAGAGAAGGGGAGGGAGGAGCTGATAAAAGGGAGGGCGGTTTGGAGGAGGTAAAAGTCAGAAGCAAAACACTTTGGAGAATGGACAGGATAAAAGGAGAGAGAGAGAGAGAGAGAGAGAGAGAGAGAGAGAAGAGAAGAGAAGGATAAACAGGGAAAATATAGTTGGTAATCATTGCTGTGAAAAAATGAGTTTTTCTGATAAAGACTTCATTTCTCAAACATATAGAAAACTGAGTCAAATTTATAGAAGTAAGAGCCATTCTTCAGCTGATAGATGGTCAAAGGATATGAACTGGCAGTTTTCAAAGTAATAAAAGCTGTCTATATCTAGAATATATATCTAGAACATATAAGTATGTTCTAGATCACTACTGATTAAAAAAATGCATATTAAAACAACACTGAGCTATTACCTCACACCTGTCAGATTGGTTAATATGACAGAAAAGAAAATGACAAATGTTGGAGGGGGTGTAGGAAAATTAAAACACTAATGTAAAATTTTATTTCAAACCTTATCCCCTATGAGGGGGAAAAAAACAACTCTCCTAACAAATTTGCGTAGTCAAACAAAACAAATTCCCAAATTGGCCTTGATCAAAAAAAAAAAGTTTTATTCTGCTCCGAGTCCATTATTTCTCAGTAAAGAGATTAGGCCTCTGGAATCATGGTTGGGTATTGTACTGATCTGCTCATTTCACTGGGCGTTAGAATCATAGTTAGGCACTGAATTGCTAAATCTTTCAAAGCTGTTTGTCTTTCTTTTCAGTGTTGCTGTCATTCTTCTGGTTCTGCTCACTTCACTCTACACCAGTTCATACAAGTCTTCCCAGGTTTTCTACCCAGTGGTGGTATTCCCATTACAATCATGTACCACAATTTGGTCAGCTATTCTCCAGTGGATGGCACCCTCCCCCACTTAGTTTCCAGTTTTTAGCTACCACAGAAAGAAGGGCTGTGATATTTTTTATACAAAGGTGCTCTTCCCATTTCTTTAATCTTTGAGGGTCATAGGTCTAATTAGTGCTCATTGTGGGTCAAAGGGTATAGACCGTGTAGTGACTTTTGGCCCAGAGAAGAATAAAGCAGTCTAAAGCAGAAATAAAAAAATTAACAAATGCCTCCTCTGTGTTGATTATCTCTAACTTATCCTGGAAGTGATCTCTTTAAATAAATACCACTGGTCTGTGTGTCCTTGCCCTCAGTCACACTGCTAGGTGACTAGCTGGTCTGGGGAGGCTAATAACAGCTTGATTTGATAGCTGTAGACTCAGAGACAGTCCATGCTAAACGGAACCTTGGAGGTCATCTGGTGTAGGGGTTCTTCACTTGGCATCCTTAGGCGAGGGCTCTATGGATAGATTTCAGGAGGTCTGTGAACTTGGATGGGAAAAAAAATTGCATCTTTATTTTCACTAACTTGTAACCAAAATTTAGCATTTCCTTTAGTTAGTGAAACATAATTCTGGCTTCACCAGGCCACCGTAGAGGTCCGTGACACCAAAAAGGTTAAGAGATCCCCATCTGATCAAATCTTCTCACTTTGCAAGTGATGCAACTGAGATCCAAAGAAAGGAAAGTGCTTTACCTGGAGAGTGTCAGACTTAGGAGACGGAGTACTGGGCTTGTTACTTAGCTGTGTGATCTTGGCCAAGTCACTTAGCCTTTCTATGCCTCAGTTTCTTTAGCTGTAAAATGGGGATAATAATAGATCTTACCTCACAGAGTTGTTGTGAGGATTAAATGAGATATTTGTGAAGCACTTAGCACAGTGCCTGGCACATAGGTGCTTAATAAATATTTATCCCTTCCCAGAGATGTCCCCATTTTAATTGGGAGACTCCTGGGGATGTAATACTTTAACCCAAAGGAATGATTCTCTGATAATACAATTTCATGAAGGTGTGTTTGTGCGTGTGTATATTTATGTGCATGTGTCCATGTGTCTCTGTATGTAAATACTGTAAGTATTTGGTTGGTTGGGCTTTAAGCAGTATTTCTCAAATTACATTCTAATAGAGGAAGACAACGTCTTAGGGGTGCTGGAAAGCAGGGGAATGAATAGGAAGGGAAGGAGGGCTGTACTTTCCGAGGGTGTGGTAAGGAAATGGGCAAAAATAGGTGAAAAGCTCCCCTTTTAGAACCAGGAACCAGGAGTAGAGTTCAGGTTTCCAGTGGGGTGGAGATGTTTGCAGAGTGAGGCTGTGGTTAGGACACCTCATATTCGTCAGAGACTGGATGCAACCCCCAGGTCCTTTTGATGTGAAGGCCAGCTCTCTGGCAACTACCCTACACTGGTGCCCGACCTTGGTTTCCCGGGAATGCTAGTTACTTCAATTCTCTTTTCCTATTCCATGCTTCTCAGACTGACTAGAGGCCTTTTCCACCTCTCAGTTGGCTTATGATGGCTGGTAGCCATGTTTAGTGTAGAATTTAGGGCTTCTGACTCACAGGCTAGTGCCCTTTTCAGACTCTCTAGAATTCCTGAATCCCTTTGGGGTGGAATCCCTGAGAACTCCCTGCCCCCACACATTTAACTCTGGCAGCGCTAATAGAAAATGCTCTTGAGGTCATTCCTCCAAAAGCTCTCTAACGCAACATTTAGCTAAGCAAAAGGCATTTAAGGCCACAATCTGTACGATGTCAGCGCAACAGGTTTGACTTGACCTTGTATTGAATTAACTAAATTAACTATTAGTTTCTAATAATGTTTAGACTATAGATAGGTATGTCTCTTGACAGAGAGCTTCAGTGGCTGTGTGTTTTTGAAGGAGATGCTGACTCCCTGTGTGACTTACCTTGGGTGAGAAAAACACTTTACCTTTCTCAAGCTCAGTGTTTTCATCTCTAATATGAGAGATTTGGCCACAGAAGCCTCTTCTAGCTCTTGATCTATGATTCTATCAGAAGCAGACGTGTAGTTGATTTCTCTTTTGCTTGGAAGTCTGTGGGTAGAATTCCTAAGAATGGACTACTTACCACTCTCCCAGAACGTTCCTTTTATTGATTATATTACCCCCTCCAGCTGTCCTCCAGTCTTTTCTCCCTTTCACTGTTACATTTAGGAGAGGGACTTGACATGGAATTTTTGCTGGCATGGGGAATCCTGGGTCAGACTACGCCCTCTATCAATACAGGTTGCTACCTCCTCTGAAACTTATAGTCTTAGACATTTGCTTAGACCACCAAGAGGTTTAGTGACTTGTCACACAGGCGGTGTGTGTCATAGGAACTTGAATGCTGCTCTTCCTGCCCTTAGAGGCAATGTTTGCTACACTAACCTGCCTCTCAAATTTAGAAAGACTTGTCAATATTCATTATCTCCGATTCTTCGCCATCAGCTTACCCCTCCATCCCCTGCAGCCTGACTTATGTCCCTACTACTGAAATGGATTTCTCTAAGAATAACCCCACAATTACCAAATCATTTGGGTTTTTTTTTATTCTAGTTCCTCTTTAAACTTTGTGTTAGTCGTCCCCCGCCTTGATAGCCTCTCCCCTCATCCCTTGCCTTCCATAACACTGCCGGCTTCTTGTTCTCTTGTTTCTTATCTGACTGCACCATCTCAGTGTCACTACCCTCTTCACTGGTGGCTCACCTCCTGCATCCTCCTCGCTATGTGTGGGTGTCTCCCAATTTTCTGTCCTTGGATCACTTCTCTGGGGAAGCTAGGTGGCTCAGTGGATGGAGCAACTGGACCAGAGGGAGGAGAGGTTGAGTTCACATGTGACCTCAGACACTAGCTGTATGATTCTAGGCAAGTCACTTAACTTGTTTGCCTCAGTTTCCTCAGTTTCAAATGGGGATAATAGTAGTACCTAACTCCCAGGGTTATTGAGAGGATCACATGAAATAATATTTGTAAAGCACTTAGCACAGTGCCTGGCACATAGTAGGTGCTATGTCAGTATTCGCTGTATTATTTATTATTATTATTGTCTCTCTGTACATCCACCAACCAGATATTTGTTCAGCACCTCAAACTTAACATTTGAAGACCAATCCTTCGGAGGAAGGATTATTCTTCTTAGGGCCAGCGGCCAAGAACCCATAACAAGGAATGGGAGTTTCAGAGAAGTAGACCTTGCCTGGTTCCTTGAGCGGATAGATTTACTAACACTTAGAACTGCCCAAAAGTAAAGGGGCTGCCTGGGGAGGTAGCAATTTCCCCTTCACTGGAAGAATGTAATTTTGTAGAGAAAGACCTAGTTCAGGTAAGAGTTTGACAGGATGACCTCATAAGTCCCTTCCAAATCTGAGATTTTATGATTCTTTCATGTTTAAAACTGAATTCATCTTCCTTTCCTCCCAGTCTCTCTATTTCTGTTAATGGTCCCATCATCACCCAGTTCACCCATACTCAAAAATTGGGAGTCACCTTTTCCCCTTTCCTCATTTCCGGTCACTTACTCAGTCCTATCAATTATGTCTCCAGGATATAGTTATCTCTTGCATTTTTCTCTTCCTCATCAGTCACATTATCACCATCCCAGTTCATGTTGTCATCCACTTTCACCTGGACAATATTAATAGCTTCCCAACTAGTTTTCTTGCCTACCTAGTTAACATCTTGTTCACACTGCTGCCAAAATAAACTTTCTGACCATGTTATTCTCCTTTTAAAAAATATTCAGTCACTCCCTTATCGCTTCTGGGATGAAATAAAAATTCCTTAGCTTGGAGATTAAGGATGGCCATTATACGACTCCAACTGCTTTTCCAGTCTAATTTTACTCTACTTCCCTTCATGTAGTTTCCATTATAACCAAACGGCCTTTTGGCCTGTGCTCTCCAGCTATCTTGCACATTTGCACAAATTGTCCCCTGTGCCTGGAATTCCTTCATTTGTCAAATGAGATAATCATCCCTATCCCATGGGGTTGTTTTAAGGATTCTGTTTAAAAAAAAGTTTGACACATATGGAGGGTTATGTAAAGGGAAAGGATAATTATTGTCGTAACTGCAGAGAATTGGAAGAAACCTTAGGATGAGGGTCATCCTGAAAAAAAGGACGCTAGACTAGAATTCAAGGTATCTGGGTTCTTCTGATTCTGACAGGTACTAGATGTATGACCTGGGACATGTTAAGTTATTTCTCTGAACCTCAGTCTCATCTGGGAAATGGTGGGGTGGGTGATAATCGATAAGCAGTCATGTAATTCTAGGCAGCTAGATAGTACAAAGGATGGAGTGCTGGGCCTGGAGTCAGGAAGATTCATCTTCCTGAGTTCCATTCTAGCCTTAGACACATTGGTCGTGTGACCCTGGGCAAGTCATTTACCCTTGTTTGCCTCAGTTTCCTCATCTGTGAAATGAGTTGGAGAAGGAAATGGCAAACCACTTCAGTATATTTGCCAAGAAAACCCCAAAAGGGTTCACCGAGAGTCAGACAAGACTGAAACGGCTGAATAACAACAAAAACAAATCATGTAGTAAGCCATACTCTGTGCTAGGTACTGTGCTAAGTCCTGAGGCTACAAGATGCAATAGAACAGTGCCTGCCTCAAGGAACTTACATTCTAATGGAGAAGACAAGAATGAATACAAAACAAGTGGTTGTGGGAGGGAGGACTATGGCAACAGGGGATAGTGGGGGAGATTCAGAAAGGCTTCTTGTAGAAGGTAGAGCTTGTCTTGAATTTCGAAGGAAACCAGAGATTCCAAGAGGAAGAAACGAGGAGAGAGGATATTCCAGGCATAGGAGACATCCAGTGTAAGGGTGTGGAGACATGATGAGGGTGTGGTATATGAGGCATCACGAGCAGCTAACTCTGGAAGGGTTTGTAGAGTATGTGGAGGGGACTGGTGCCCAACAGAGGAGTTCATATTTGAGAGAAGGGGAGGGGAGGCCCCCTGGAGTTTATTGAGCAGGAGGAGGTGATATGGTCAGATTTGTGATTTAGGAAAGTTATTTTGGCAGGTCTGTGGAGTACACATTGGATTAGGGAGAGCCTTAAGATAGGAAGACCAAAAAGGGAGGTAAGTGCAGTAGTCCAATCACAAGGTGAGAAGGTCCTTGGCCAGGATAGTGACCCTGTAAGTATAGAGAAAGGGACAGTTGGAAGAGATGTTCTAGAGATAGAAACAATAAAATTTGGCAAGTGACTGATTATTTGGGGTGGGTGAGAGCGAGAAATCAATGATGATACTGAGTTTGCCAACCTGGGTGACTGCAAGGAGGGTGATGCCTTTGATAGTTAATAGGGAAGGTTGGAAAAGGAGTCTGCGGGGGAAGAAGATAATGAGTTTTGTTTTGGATACGTCAAATAAGTTTGAGATGGATATGAGTCATCCAGTTTGAAATAGCCAAGGGACTAGAGCTTGGGAAAGGGACTAGAACCAGAAACACAGATCTGGCAGTCATCTCCAGGGAGAGGGTAATTGAACCATTGGGAGCTGAGGAAGGGAGGGAAAGGAAGAGGGAAAGGGAAGATAAAGAGGGGAAAAGAGAAGAGAACCTAGAAGAGAACAGAGCTTGGAGGATATCTAGTTAATAGGCAGGATGTGGATGAAGATTGAGTGAAGGACTCTGAGGAAGAGTGGTCCCAGGTAGGAGGAGAACCAAGAGAGAATGGTGTCACTAAAGCCCAGAGTATCCATACGGAAAGGGTGATTATCAGTGTCAGGTGCGTTAGAGGTCAAAGATGAGGATGATACTTATATTCCTTTTATCAGCCTGGGTTTTCCCATGTGTGAAGTCCTCATTGAAATTACCTCATAGAACTGTTTAAAGCTCAGCTGAGATAAGGAGTATAAAAACATACAAATTGTAAATCAATGTGCAAATTATATTCTTTTTATTAGCCTATTCCCTTGCTTGTAAGCAAGGCCATAGTTGAACCAGAACTGAAAGACAGTTCTCTACCCCTTTCTGCAACACTCACTAACCTCTCATCAATGGTGTTCTCCTTCTTAAGTGCTATTTCACTCAGCAAGGTTGCTCTGGAATGAGCCATTCTGGACCCACAGAGTAATTAAGTTAACTCGGTATATGAGACTCAATTACCGTGCCAGCCAATCACCACGTAAGGGCTGAGTATCTGTGGACTGCATGGATCATAGGATCGCAGACTGAGAAGTCATCCAGCCCTTTCTGGTTTACAGATAAGGAAACTGAGAGCCAGAAAGATTAGACCTGTAGTAAGCAGAGCAAAGATTCCAACTGTGTTCTTTTCATTTAGGTGTGGTGCTATTTCCACTGGACCAGAGTACTATATAAAATAGAGCTGGAGGCTGGCCCAGAGTCTGAAATTAGGGTTCTCTCTAGGAAGAAAAGCCTTCCCATTTGATATTGAATTTAGGATGTGATTGTTTTATGCTACTGACATGTTGATCTTGAAAAGGCAGCAACTCCCCACCCCCGCGGGCTCTTAGGAAGCCAGTAAAGAACAGTAGAATGGAGAGCCTTCTTTTGAATGTGGGGGGAAAAAAGAGAGAGGTGGAGAGTAAAAGGTAATGCTAGGTTCTGTCTCACTCTCACTCATTTTAAGATTTAGGGAATGTGGTGAGGAAGTGGGTTCTTATCCTTTTTTTTGTATTAGGGACTCCTAATTGGCCATCTGGTGAGACCTATGGACCTGCTTTCAGAATGTTTTTAAATGCATCAAAGAAAATACATAGGATTACAAAAGAAGCCAAGTATATTGAAATTCACTTATCAAAATATTTTTCAAAAAGTTCAAGGACCTTAAGTTAAGAACCTTTAGAGACTGCAAGAAAAAGATAATTTTCTGGAACCTTTGGTTTTTAAGGATTTTTTTTTTTGAGGAGAGCAAAAGTTACAATTAATGAGTGACTGTTTTTTGTATTTCTCCCGCAGTAATTCAAATCTGATACTTTAGACATCCAGGGGCCATGAATTATGGGGCCACAGAAACACTCCCTCAAATTATGGAGGAATCTTTGGCCTGTTACCTAGGAGACATACATTGCAGTATCTTCCTCTTGGGGGGAATTACTACACCTCTCTGGGTCTCAGTTTCTTCATTTATAAAATGGTAATGTTAGACTATATGATCTCTAAGAGCCTTTCTAGCTTTAGCAGTTTCTACGATATGTCATCCCCCTTCTCCCAGTAGGGCGAACTGTTTTAACTGCATCCAGTAGAAAAATAACTACATTGAACCAGGAGACCTGGTCTAGTTAGTTTTTCAGCCATCGGTTAGAATGTCACATCACCCATTTCCTGGCCTCAGTTTCCTCATTTGTTAAATGAAAGGAACTGGACTAGATGGTTTCTGAGGTCCCCTTCAAACTTTAAAATGAGATGGAATCCCATGTGTGTATCTGAGGAGTTAATGGTTGGATAATGACATGGCCTGTGGTCTGTAATTGTTGCTGAAAGAGGGACTGTGGAAATTTCCATTTACAGCAGGCTTTGAAAAGAAACAAAACAACAACAAAAAAATCCCCAGCCCGTCTGACAACTGACTTTCTTTTGTGCACATTTAGATCCAGATACCAGAATAGAGGCGGAGTCCAGTGGGCTGGCTGTCATTGAGAAGGGCAGGATAGATAACCAAGGGTAGAAATGAGTAGTTTTCAAAAAAGGGGAAGCTGGGCTGGCAAAAGCAGAAGGCTTTCGTTTATTTATTTATTTGTTTGTTTTGGTCGCTGTCCCTAAACCAATCCAGGTCCATCTTTGATCCGTGGAGAGGAGAGCAATGAGGAAATTCATCTCCTCCCTCAGTTCCATAAAATATTTTTTTTTTCCACATTGGTGTGAGGGACACCAATTTTTCCTCATCACAGTCTGGTGCTTATAGCAGGGTGCCCACATAGTTGTTTATTTCTGTTGTCTCAGTAATCCTTTAAAAATTTTTAATTAAAAAAAAAACCAAACAACTAGCCCTATGTTATATAGTGCTCTGGTCCAGTAGAAATAGAACCATATCTAAAAACAACAACCCTGGAAGGGAGGCTGTGGTTGCCTTTATTCTTTGGATAAAGAAGTTCAGAGACCAGAAACTCAAGTGATTTCTTTGATTCAAGGAATTGTAATATTAAAGATAAAAGTGGATTGGTTCAACCAGTCTCATGCTCTGATTTTATAATTATTAGAATCCTGCTTTATGTTTGTCTAGTGGCTTCTGGGTTACAGGATCTGAAGCATAGTAGGCACTTTAAAAATGCTTATTGATTTGATTGATAAACCACTTGACATTCATTATTTCATTTGACCCTTATGACCATCCTGTGAGGTCAGTGTTACAGCGGTTACTCCAGTACTGAGATGGACCCATGACCTCATTGATTCGAATGTTTTTCAAGCCAACTATGTCTTCTTATCCTGTGTAATTCTGTTCATTTCCTCCTGTAAATTCACCATAGGGTGCCTAGCTATTATTTTCATTTTATAGATACGGAAACTGAGGACCCAGTGGTAAAATGACTTGCTTATCCAAGAACACACAGCCAGTTTGTGGCAGAGTTAGGATAAGAGGCCAAATCTCTCTGGTCAGGGTCTTCAAGAAGAGGCGATATGAACGTTTGTTTTCCTAACGTGACTGTAAGCTCTTTGAGGGTAGGACCTGTGTCATCCACCTTCCTAATTCTGAAAATACTCAAGAATAGTAGACAACGAGTAGCAGTTGAACTGAATAGATTTGCCATGCTTCTGACAAAACATCAGTGTACTCTATGTGGGAGGTACTCTATGTGGGAGGTGAACCTCCTTGAACAAGGAGGTGGAGAGTGTTGGAATGTGAGGATCTGGAGGCTCTTGAGCCAGACAGACCCTTATCTGGGCTGTTTAGGTATCGGGCAGGCGGGATGACTTGAGATGTGTCTGCTTTCCTATCCTGAATGTGCCTCAAAAAAATCTTTCTAGTAAAGAAGCAGAGACAGACCTCTAGACTGACCTACAAAAAATATGCATTTAAAGATTTCTAAAGACCTTTCTTTACAACCCTGAGAGATCATAGTAATAATTACCTTTTATATATAGCATGCTATGGTTTGAAAAGCATTTTACAAATATTATCTCATTTGTCCCTCACAACAGTCCTTTGAGTTGTGTACTGTTATTATTTTTATTTTACATTTGGAGAAACTGAGGTAGACAGATATTAAATGGCTTGCTCAAGGTCATAAGCTGGTAGATATCAAAGGCTGGTTTTGAATTCCAGGTCCAGCTCTCCAGTGAGTTGCCTAGGTATATTTAGACCTTCTACTAGACACTCCCAGAAGATGGTTGCTTTAAATGAAAGTTTAAATTACATTCCTATATTCCTCCTTGCCACACTTTTTAAAATTTGGGGGCATTTTGTGGGAATAGATTCCCTTTGCAAAGAAATACCCTCATCCCAAGGATTAACAACAGCAAAACATGTTGGAATTGTCTCAGGGGTCCTGAGATACTTTACAATTTGTTTCTGTCCTCTCTGCTTCCTCTCACTTCCTATTGTGAACATTATTACTGTGAGTAACTTCTGACCTTTTCCTCCACCACAAGAAGAGAAGGAAACAGGGCACAGTACAAACACAGAAATATGCTGTACTTTCCTAGCATGGGATGGTAACCGTAAGAGAAGTCAGCAACGATTGAACGAGTCAACGTCTTCTGTATTCCCAGCCCTATTCTAGTTGAGACAGAAGATTCAGGGAGAGGAGAAAACACGTGAAACAGAGAATAATAGAAGACAACAGCTAATCAGGGGCTATGTACCAAACAATAAATAAATTATGGGATAATAGTGCCTGAACAGACTTTTAAAAAATATCTAATCACTACCTCTCAATTTCACAGTGGGAGGACGATGACACCCAGAGAAGGGTATTAGCTAGGTCAGTCCTGATTAGTGTGAGTATCAAATCCCCTGAACTGGTCGCATGTATTCCAATTTGTACCATTCTAAGTTATAATTACATAACATGGTCATTGGTTCCAAGCTAATGGAAATAGATGGTGCAAATTCAGATAATGCAACCATGTCATTATCGTCACTAATTAGGACCTAGCTGTACGTGATTTCACTTATACTTAAAAGGTCGTAGAATTTTAGAGCTGAAAGGAGCCTTAGAGGTCCCCTAGTCAATGCCTTCATTTTATGGAGGATAAAAAAGGCCCTGAGAAGAAAAGGGACTTCCTACCCATCACACATGTATTAAGTAGCAGAACTTGAATATAAACCCTTCAAATCCTGTGTTCTCCGCACTGAATCAGACTCCCTCCCACCACTTGCCCAAGAAAGCCCAGGCAGTAATCAGAAGAGCCTGGGCTTCGGGGCGAGGGAAATGGTTCAGTTCCTCCAATTCAGATCCAGTGATCTTTCCATGAGCTGTGCTGCCTGCCTCTTTGAGTGTGGTAGGCATTCCCATAAGGAGTTTTGGTGTCCTGTGTCAACAGAACTGGCTACCTGGCAAGGGCATTTATAGAAGTTGTTTTCTATTCTT
Organism: Trichosurus vulpecula; assembly: GCF_011100635.1. Taxonomy (NCBI): domain Eukaryota; kingdom Metazoa; phylum Chordata; class Mammalia; order Diprotodontia; family Phalangeridae; genus Trichosurus; species Trichosurus vulpecula. The sequence goes on from NC_050577.1 coordinate 93,139,904, forward strand.
TCATTCTACAGAGGGAAGAAAATCAGCCCCATTGTCCCCCTTGTCCAAATGTAAAAAATGAGGCATTCAGGTTTTTGAATAGTCTTACTGTTAGGCGACAACTGCGCTGTACTCAGGTCTAAAAGAACTCAGATTTTCCAGACTTTGAGCCCGCTGTTCTGTCCCTGATGCCCTCTAGTCAAACTAGTCTACTTGCCTTTCCCTCAGCTTGGCATTCCGGTTTCTACTTCATTGTCTTTTGCACAGTTGTCTCTCACACCTGGCATGTATTGCTTCCTCAGCCCTGACCCCTTGACCTTCCTTCAAGACTCGGTGGTTCAGATGTTACCTCTTATCAAACAGATTGCTCAACAAGCATTCCTTAAGTTCCTGCTATGTGCCATTTCCTAATCCACCCCTTTTTCTAATGCTCTCTTTCTCCTATAAATACCTCTTACTTACTTATTTGTTGACATGTTATATCCCTCTGGTAGAAGGTAAGCCTTCTGAGAGCAAGGGATATTTTTCATTTTTCCCCCTCTATCCCCAGTGCTTAGGATAGTTTCTTCAGTGTAACAAGTGCTTGCTAAATACTTGTTGATTTGAATTTAGTTAAACTAAAACCATTGGACTGCTTGCTGACCAGGCAGTTAAAATTCAAGGAAGATGCTTCATTGCCACTTCTCTCCAGCTGATAGATCCTTCCTATGTGTTTTTAATGCATGCTGACCTGCTGGGTTAAACCAGAAAGTTTTCCCTAAGAATGTTTCATCTGAAAATCCTCTCTCTTAAGCAGCTTGTGTCTTGGGTCTTGTAATTTTGCCAAAGTGGTGGGAGTACTCACTCTTTTTTACTAACACAATTATAATTCTCCTGTTTCCATTATAACCTTTCATTCCAGGATCTCAAATGGCTTTCCAGACAATAATTAGTTTAACCTCACAACGCCCCCTCTGTAGTCTGGAGGTATTTTTCTCCATTTTACAGACCCACAGAGTTTTGAGTTTGGTTTTTTTAAATAAAATTTTATTGATAACTTTTGTTTTTTCATCACCTAAGTTTCTCCTTCTGTTCCTCTCACTCCCTCTTCTCAGAGAACCCCTTATGACAAAAGGGTTTTTTTTAGAAGAAAAAAGAGAAAAGAAAAAATAATCCCCAAAATCAATCAGCACATTTTTAAAAAAATCTGATATGTAATATTCTATACCTATGCCGTCCTCACCCCCCACTTCTGCAAAGGAGTAGGGGGAGGTGTCTTCTCATATATGTTCGTTGGGGATGAAATTGTTATTGGTAATTTTGCAGCATTAATGTTTAATTGTTTTGTGGTAGTTCTTTCCATTTGCCATTGCTGTAGTATACTGAGTATAATATTTTCTCGGTTCTGCCTACTTCACTTTGCATCAGGTCATACAAGTCCTTCCATGCTTCTCTGTATTCATTATGTTTTTCATGCAGCAGTGGTGTCAAACTGAAATAGAAACAGGGGCTACTAAACCCTATATAAGGATCCCTACAGGCCTCATACTGACTTAGGAAGCCACATGTTAACATTGTCTGTGACCTCTTTTATTTTTATTTATTTTATTCGCTATTTCCAAGTTACATTTTAATCTGGTTTAGGCCACACCTAGGAGTGTTGTGGACTGCATTTTTACAGCACAATAATATTCATTACATTCACTTGCCACAATTTGTTCAACCATTCCTCAAGAGAAGAGCATTTACTTTGTTTCCAGCTCTTTTGAACATTCTTCTATCTCCCTCCTTTTGAAAATGGAAACGTTTTGTCCTTCTCCGCTTCTGTGGTGCCTTTCTTGTTCTCCATAATCTTTCCCTAATTAGTGATATTGGTTCAGCCTCATATCCACTAGTTCTTACAGGGCCCTGGGATAGTGTTCACCCCAGCCTTGTGACATTAGCTCACAAAGGGTATCCAGGTACTTTCTTCTTCTCTCCCTGTGCCTCTTGCATATCAACCCTCTATTTGCTTTTTTTTTCTTCTGCCCTACCTAGTCCAAAGGTCATTCTCCTTGGCAGAGAAAACAGGCAAAATCAACGTTGAACAGCTTTGCCTTCTTTTTGAATAGAAGAGTACTGTGGTCATATCAGAGTTTTAGGAAAACCAATTCAGCAGGTGTGTGGAGGATAGAATAAAGAGGGGGAGAGACTGTAAATAGAGAGATTGGCAAGGAAGCTGTCGCAGTCCCCCAAGTGACAGCTTATGAGGGCCAGTGCCAGGCTATTGGCTGTGTAACTGGAGAAAAGAGGACGGATGTGAATGACGTCTTGGAGGGAGAATCAACGTCTCTTGGCTACTCCTGGGTTATGGGGGCTGAAGGAGAAGAAAGGACACAGATAACTTCAAGGTTTCAAACTTGAGTCACAAGAAGGCTGGTAGTGCCTCCCACAGAAATAGGAGAGTTTGGAGTGGAGTATAGATTTGGAGCTGTATCAAGTGAGTGAGTGGAGTGAGTTTTAGTCTGAGATTCATTTAGGACATCCAGGTGGAGATGCCCAGTGGCAGTCTAGAGCAGGAGTTCTTTTTCTTTTTTTAATATTTATTTACTTTTTAGTTTTCAACATTCACTTTTATAAAATTTTGATTTCCAGTTTTTTTTCTCCCTCCCTCTCTCTGTCTCCTCCCTCCTCCCCAAGATGGCAAGCAATCTGATGTAGGCTATACACGTACAATCATATTAAAAATGTTTCCACATTAATCATGTTGTGAAAGAAGAATCAAAAGAAAAGGGGAAAACCACGAGAAAGAAAAAACAAAAAAAAGTGAAAATAGTATGCTTTGATATGCATTCAGATTCCATAGTTCTTTCTCTGGATGTGGATAGTATTTTCCATCATGAGGCTTTTGGAATTGTCTTAGATCATTGTATTGCTGAGAAGAGTCAAATCTATCAAAGCAGATCATCGCACAATGTGGCTGTTACTGTGTACAATGTTCTCCTGGTTCTTAGAGAGGAGTTCTTGATGTTTTTTGTCATCATGGATCTCTTTGCACTCTGGTGAAGCCTATGAATCTCTTCTCTGAATAATGTTTTTAAATGCATAAAATAAAACATGTAGGATCACCCATGAAACCATTCTATCAAATATTTTTTAAAAGTTCACTGACTTCAAGTTGGGAACCCCTGGTCTAGAGGGCCTGAAGTTCAAGAGAATGATTAGGGTAGGATATACAGATTTGGGTATCTGCATAGAGATTACAATTGAATACATGGAATCTGGTGAGATCACTAGGGAGAGTGTAAGGAGAAGGCCAAGGACAGAAGGTTAGGGACGTGCGTGCTTAATTTAGCGAGGACAGTTGCATGATTAACTAGCAAAGGAGAGCAAAGGAGCAGACAGACAAGGTAGGAGGAGAACCAAGAAATAATAGTGTAAACAGAATCAGAGAGTAGTGTGTTAAAGTTACATTAAGGCCATGTAGAATGAGGAATGAGAAAAGGCTATTGGGTTTAGCCATTAAATTGTTGGAAACCTTGGAGAGGCAGCTTTTTTTAGGCAAGAGGTAGGTGCTGAAGCCAGTGTGAAATGGATTGGGAAGAGAACCCTTCTCAGTGTAGGAGGTCCCTAAGGTTTTGTCCTAAGCCTTATTCTTCTCCCTCTTGGTAACTTCATCAACTCCCATGTGTTTAATTCTGATTTCTGTGTGACTAACTCACATCCATACGTCTAGCCCCAGTCTTTCCTCTGTGTTTCAGTCATGCATCTGGTAGCAGCATGTCCAAAACTGAATTCACTAGCCATCCAACCCCTTCCCTGTTTTTGCCGAAGACACCAGCATCCTTCCAGCATTATCCTTAGCTCCTCACTCTACCTTGTCTCACACATCCAGTCAGTTTCCAGACTTCTTCCTATTTTTATCTTAACCATATCTTTCACATCTGACTCTTTTTCTCCACTCAGAGCTTAGTTCAGGCCCTCATCTCCTCTTGCTTAGATATGGGCTCCTAATTCATTTCCCAGCTTCAAGTCCCTTCCCATTCCATTTCATCCTACATGTTTTGTCTCATTTTTTACTTAGCCTTAATCAGTGAATGGGCATTGCCTCAGTCAAACTGAGACCTGTTAAAGACCTTACTTTAAAAGGCCAAAGTCTCCCACTGCATCTACAGCTATCTCTAGTCATCCTGATCTATTTCTCACTGCTGGACCCAGATGACTCCAGGGGAGAAAGTGAGGCTGGTGACTTTGCACCGAACCTCCCTCACTTAAGTCCAATTCACTTGCATATCATGGTATCATCTTCCTGATGTCACGGTCCTCTTCAAGATTGAAGGACAAGCAACACTACTACCATACCCTACTTCCAAAACAGTTTTCCTTAAGCACAGATCTGACAAGGTCATTGTTCTAATCAATCAACTCCAGTGCCTCTAGGATCAAAAACAGTTCTGTGAAGATTTTAGAGCCCTTCACAACCTGCTCCCACTCTATTTTTCTGGCCTTTATTAATTCCCCATCTCCCACTCTGTGATGCAGCCAAACCTACCTTCTCTCTATTGCTTGCACACAATCCTCTGTCTCCTATCTCTGTTTCTTTCCACTGGCCTTCTCACATACCTGGAATGCACTTTCCCCTTTTCTCCATCTCATAGAAGCTCTCTCTTCCTTTAAGATACAACTCAAGCAGCATCATTCTGTATGAAGGCGTTCCTGATCTCAACTACTAGTGTTTCCCACCAGAATAACTTGTATTTAATTACTTTGTACTTATTTGTATTTATTCACTTCTTTTTAACTCTGTATATACTTATAAATGTTTGTTGTATGCTCTTTTAGATTGTAAGCTACTTGTGAGTAGGGATTGTTTTATTCTTTGGCTTGTGTCCCTAGTGCCTAGCACAGTGCCTGGAGCGTAGTAAACTCTTAATAAATTCTTAATTTTGCATACATCTGCATATATATACATATACACATATACATCTGTATGTGTGTGTATATATATTTCTCATTAATTGAGGGAGAAGTGAGGAAATGGAAGCCATGAGGTCCTTTTCTAATTGTTTGGCTCTGAAAGGGAGAAAAGGTCTAGGGTGATAGTGTAAGGGGATGTCAGGGGCAAGTGAAGTTGTATTTTTTTAAAGGATGATTCAGTGGTTCAGTAACTCTTATGAGTGTCACTTAAATCACAATTTTGCCCCAGGCCAGCTTTACTGACCAATAGCCAGTCAATTGTGTTGCAGCCTCTGTGCAGAGGAAAATGATCAGCTCACTGAAGAGGACTGCTTTTGGTAACATGTGCTGGAGCACACAACAAAGCTGTTGTCTTATGTGTAATAATCCTGCTTTGTTCTTAGAATTGCATCAGCCAATAGTGCCTTCTTCCCCTCCCTCCTCCCATCCCAACAGTTTATGGTTAAGATTTTCTTGTAAGAACCCCAGAAGCCTTCACTTCTATTGGGAAATTTCATAGCTGCTCACAGACCCTGTCCCCTTTCCTGAACAGACAAGGCATTCCAATGCAGGGAGGGAACCTAGGATAAATGAAAATATGATGTTTTCTCTTTCATGTCTCTTCCCCCTCTTTCCTTAACCCTCATTGATAGACATTTATAAGAGCACTAAGTGATATGATGAGAACAGTTTTCTAATAAGCAGGTGGTGACTTACAGTTTTATGATTAAAAACTAAATCCCTTTGGAGAACAACTGGATCATATTCCAAACTGTGGGCTCAGAGAGGGACGTCCAGCAAGAGTTTTAATCAAGGTTTAATCTTCAGAGCTCAACCTCACTTTATATGTGCTCCCCTTCACACTACAGAAAAAAGCTGTTCTTGATTTGATGTGTTCTATATATCAGTACCTGCTGAAAACTCATGAGCCTTGGCTTATGTATTTACTTTTTCCCCATCAGAGAAGACAGTTAGAAACAGGAGACATTTAATCAAATAGCATAGAAAATGAAGTGACAAAAAGATGCTCTCAGTATGGGCTCCCACAGGTTACCCCACCACTATTGGTGCTAACCCCAGTATACACATACAGAGAACATACAGGACAAGGGAATATTTATGAAGGGCACACTCATAGGGAATGTCTGGTCCCATGCCGCTTAAGCTACCCTCTGCTACCATCTACTGGACTTCAGCCCTTCATTTCCATCTACTCTTCTACACTGACATCTACATAGCTAAAAAGCTTATCCTTGGCAAAGGCCGACTGATACTCTCTGTGCAGCTGAGTCTCTACCTAGCAAAGGAGCCAGCAAAGTCAGCAGATCATCCCAAGATAAGATTGGCTTTGGCTACCTTTGTCTGGTGCTGACTTGAGGCCTTTGGCCCTGACAGCTATCTGACTTGATGTTAGGAAATTCCTTGTTATTTTTGTTGAATCTCCACTTTTCAGCCTATGCTCTCAAAACCCATTTTGAGGAATCTGCTTAAAAAAAAGAGCTTCATGGGAGGTCATGGTGATAAGGTCCATCTCATTTCTTTGATTAATATACAGGTGAAGCTAGAAATAAGAATAACAGGTAGGAGAAGCAGACTGGGTACATTCCTCTACTGATATCATACATATCTGTCAGCTTACTTATCGGTTTTCTGTTTCGTTCCATTTAGTTCATACCTCTCTTTTCCTCTTGTGTATACACCAAAGTGGTCCAGAATATTTGTAAATCAAATTTGTGTGATGTGTAGCTACTTAGAATGCACCAAGAGAAGACTATTTAATGTAATCCTGTCGAGAGTGCTTTTTACAAAGTGAAGAATCCATTTATCATGATGATAATGATCACCAGCCTGCTTATGGCTGTGGCTTTTGGTTGTTTTGCTAAGCTCAACCATGAGCAGCCCTATCCCTTATATCTTGAATTTGCTTAAAATTCAATATATCTGTATCTTAGGGATTCTGTCTTTTTCTGTCTTTTCTGTTCTGTTCTTCTGTCTTTTTTTCTGATGTGCAGCCACTTTTCACTTGGACCAGATTTATAGACCAGAGGGAAGATGGGAAAACTGTGAGCAACTTTTAGGAATGGTAGTAAAGAACTCTTGCCAATTGGTCCATATATATGCCCAAATGATTTTCTGAATGAATTTGGATCTCTTAAAAAGGGAAATAAATGACTTAAAAATAGGCTAGCTTGTATAGATTTCCTTATATTTTGGCCCTGTTAGTTTGGAAAATGCTTCCCCTTCTACCTTCAGGGAATATTTTCAAAATGTTAGTTAATGTTGCCTTTTACCTCTCTTCTTCTTGCTTCTATCCTGCAAAATCAAACCACAGGTAGCCACACTTTTAGATTCTTTAAAAGTTAACCTGGAGATTACATCAGAGAGAGGTACAAGTAGAACCAAGCTAGTTTCCCTGTAAGCTTGTTATATTGTACTCACTGGCTGTGGATTCAGAAGACTTGAGTTCAATTCCTGCCTTGGATATTTACCACCCGTATCATCTTGGTAAGTTCCTAAACCTCTCTGAATCTCACTTTCCTCAGCTGGGAAATGAAAGAGTTCTAGTAGATGGCCTCTAAGGTCCCTCCTCCTTCAGAAACTATGATCCTACGATCTTATGACTCCTCGGACCTTTGGGATTTTAGAAGGGCTGGTTATTTTCTTTTGCTTTCCTTTGGTTTGATCAGCTGTTTAAGTAGAAATGAGTTTCTCTTGAAACCTGTGGGGTGAGCAGTGGGGGGGAAGTGTTGCTATAATCCCTGTCTAGTCAGACTAAGCATAGAAAAAGCACTGGAGGGAGAGGGGGCCATTTTTAGTCTTAGCCCAGTATTGGGATTGGAAGTGGTTATAATGAAAGAGAGAACTATGAGAGGTATAAGATGAGATGAGAGAATGAGCTTATTCCTAACACTTCCCCAGCGTGAACCCTCAACTCCAGTCCTGCTTATTAGCTCATTGTTCTGTGTACACGCCATGTTCTTCTTGCTGTCCTACCTTTCTTTCCTCATTCTGTTCCTCTCCTCTCTCTAGCTAGACCCTATTTATCCTTCCAAGCCCCACCCAATTTCCTTGACTAAACTAGCAAATCGTAGTCTCATGGAATCACAATTTTAAAATGAGAAGAGATCTTAGTTAGAAATCATCTAGTCCAAATGCTGGTAAAACTGAAAAGCATTTCAACAGAAATTAGTTTTGGACAAACCTCTTATGCTATATGCCACAACACACTAAGATGAATACATGACCTAAATATAAAAGGGTACAACGTTAAAAAAAAATTAGAATAGAAACAGATCGAGTACCTTTCATAGGAATATCTAGGGGAAGAATTCTTAACCAAAAAAGGGATAGGAGAATCACAAAAGATAAAATAGATGATATTGATTGCACTAAATTGAAAAGTTTTAGCATGAATAAAGTCGGTACAACTAGGATAAGAAGGCAGACTGGGGGGAAAACCCTTTACATCAGACAGTTTGGCACCAAGTTATGTGCTGTCTTGTGTTCTTCACATGTATTAATTGACTTCTTAAGTCAATGGTAAGCTCTTTTAAGGATTATGTATTTCGTGTATCTTCTACATCTCCCGAGGCACATGCTTGGTGCATAGATGGCAGCCAGCCAACACTGGTCAATTGATTTATTAAGGTGTATGTTAATTTGTACAAGTAGGTACTTAATAAAATTTGCATTTACTTGACAAAATTGCATGGAAAAGATTACATCTTGGTTTGGTTAAGTAGGTTTCAAGCTATCTTTGCACTTAGGTCTGCTCAGAGTGATTTATTTTGTTAATTTTTTTGGTGGTGTTTACAGCTTAACAAGTGTTTTCAAGTACAAGTTTAATATGAGTTTATTGGGTCTCATCCTCACTAAGGTCCTGAGAGAGATGCGTTAAGCCATTTCAGATTCTATGTCGAGCATTTCAAATAAGCTGCATCAGTGAAATAAATAGGAAGAATTTCATTTTTTTCCTCTCTACTCTTTGGAAGAATGCCAAGATATATCTAATATATAGCTTGTTATAGTAGAAAGAGCAGTAGATTTGGAGTCTCAGAACCTGAATTTGACTCTTCACTGATAACCTAGTACTTGACCTGAGGCAATGCTTCTGGATCCCAGTTTTCTCTTCAGTAAAATGGAAAAGCTAGACAAGGAAAATCTAAGGTTCCTCTTAGCTCCAAACCCTATAGGCTCTGCTACATAATTTACTCATTTTTGACTCTAGCAATTAGATAATTCGACCCCTAAAATGATGATAATGATAAAATACTTCAAGGACTTGTGATTCCATTCGTGTGCTTACTTCCTCCATCAATGTAGATTGCAAACCGTTATCAATAATTTGACGTAGACAGTCTTCAAGACTTTCTGTAACCAAAAAAGTCATCACTTAGTGACTAACTTTCCGATGGTGAAATAGTAATAACATAGCAATGGTGGTTAGATGGGAACCTCCCTTTACCAGTCGCTGTCCATCTGGATCTGCCCATCCTATATAATTTTTGCTTATGCTCTTTTTAGAGGACCTACCCAGTGTTCATGCCTGCTATAGTATACAGGGTAAAATACACCAGTGTTTTGTGTGTATTAATGCAGCATTTAGGCCATTGTTCCATTTCTTTGCTATATAACTGATTTGCCTTGTTTTCTCATCATACATATACTTGATGAAATCTCATTTTTATGGTTGCTTTTTATATTTTTAGAATTATCACTTCTTGCCTGCAAGTTACTGCTGGTTATACATCGCAACCTATTTATACCCACTATTAGCTTTTCTATATTCTTGACTCTTGTGAGATAGTGGTCTTTCATGATTCACAGCCATTTGAACATCATTGGGAAAATATTGGTGTTAAACAGATGGGCCTTTGGGGAAGGAAACAGCTTGACTTCATCAAAAATGCTATGCCATTTCTCAGAAGAGATCTAACCCATTTTCCTTCTTGGTGTAATTTATTGTCTGTCTGTAGGGCCTGTTCATATAAATGTTCAACTGCGCGCTATAAGCTGATACTATACTTTCTTCATCCACTTGTTTTCCATTTTTAGATCAATAATCCCATTTCTTTTGAGTGGCTACGGATGTCAACAAGGTCTTGTAATAGAAAAATATTGTCGTGGCCTCTCGTTCCCAAACAAAACAATCAATAAGAAAACTATGGTGATGGAAGTAACTACATAATGAGTGCTAGCTTTTTTTTGGAAATTTTTTCAATGTCATATTCTCTAATGATGCCAAAATGTCTGTTGACCCACCAAATTAGAAGTTCTTCTCAGGCAACTAGAGCCTTAAAGTTGACAGAATTTGTCATCAAAACCCCTCATGCCAGTGTCTTCATCCCATCCCATTTCATCCGCTCTGGACCTACCACTTTCATGCCAGGCAGACCTGCCTTCCATGGGCATGACCCCTTGCTTGGGAGGGGGATATTTCCTTACCAGTAAACTTCTTCCCTGTGTTCTGCTCTGTTGTCTGCTGATAACTTGATAAATTAATTAAATAAAATAAATTAATAACTTGATAAATAAAAAATTATAAGGTAATAGTGACTGTTAAAGTCTCGGAGCTTTCTACTTAGTGGATTACATATTTGCATTCTAACTTAGGTCTTTTGGAAAGCAATGATTTTTTGAGAATTTTTGGCAGACAGATGAGGTAGATATTTTAGAACAAGAGGCTTTTTCATGGTTATCAAATTGTGTCATCTAGGCATCACTCAGGTACCCATTATTCATTAAGCCATAATCCAGGTAATGTATTTATTCATTAGTTTAGTTATTCATTCAATGCATTTTAGGAGTGGGGCCAGTCCTATGTGCTATGTACTATGTGAGGTGCCAATGGGGTACAAAGAAGAAGAATACATGACCCTTGGTTTCAGGGAGCTTGTAACTTAGTGCAGTGGTGCCAAACCCTAATAGAAATGGGTGACACTAATGCTTACATTGTAAGGACCTTTGTAGGCCACATATTGCCTTAGTTTTAAAATACATTGTTAACTATGTTTTATCGTATTTTTATGCATTTTATTAAATATTTCCTAATTATACTGCAATCTTGTTGGCTACACTCAGTTTTTGGCCACAGGCCCTCATGTTTGACACCTCTGTTCTAGTGGGTATTAGAAAGAACATTAGCTATGGAGTCATAGGACCCAGACTCAAATCCTGCCTCTGACACTTACATCCTGTGTGATCTTGGAAATCCAGGAAGCCTTCATGGAGGAGATGACACCCAATCTTGGAGAGCCCTGAAGGTTAGGTAGGATTTAGAAGAGCAGAGATGGAGGTTGGGTGGGGATGGAGGGCTATCTCAGGTCTGTGAAATAGTATAAGCAAAGGTCCAGAGATGGAAAAAGTATATATAGGAAATGGCAAGCTGTCCCATTTGGCTGCAGCATAGATTCCATCAGTGTTAGTGTTACCAAACAACTTTCTTTTTTCTTTTTTAGTTTAGAGTGTTTTTTCCCCCTGTATATACTCAACCCTTGTTATTCACCGATATTTGCTCTCCCTATTATTGTAGCAGGTATTGGGTTGTGGGTGGTATCATACTTATCCTCACCACAGAAGTGCCTCAGTGGAGCCCTGAGCTTGGCAGGAGGGAGGAGCCGGGCATCGCAAGGGAGGAAATAAGCAGCATTATCGCCTGCAATGCAATTGGTCTTGCAGAAAAGTTGAACACTTGCCAATCAGAGGAACATAGATTATATTTTTCCACCCACATTCCCAATGTTTTCCTTTCTGACAGTGTTTTTCAAACCTTTGCCATGAGAAAAAAAATTGTTTCTTTGTAGCTTAAAAATGTTCTGAGCTTTTGATGATTTAAAAAAAAACACACAGCTCTTTCAATCCTTTGATGTATTTGCCAATTTACATTTGAGGAGTGACATGGATGGGATGTGGCAAGACTATTGACTTCCTCCGCTCTGTACAGTGCCCACTGTCTTATAAATCATTAAAAGGAAAACAATTGTGGTAAGAGCATTGGATTTAGAGTTGGGGAACCTCCATTCCACCCCTCGTCCCCCACCTGCCACTCACTTGCTTTTTCTGGCTTTGGGATAGCCATAGTACTTAGAGCTGGAAGGAGGCATTTAATTTAGCCATCATTCCCCACCACTGCCACTTTACAGATAACCAAATTCTTCGATTCCTTTGAAATGGCAATAAGAAATAACTGACCTCCATGCCTCCCAAGGTAGTGGTGAGGCTCAATATTGTGAAAATATGCTTTCCGGAGCAATATGCACATGTCCTATATTGAGAGCTGAAGGAATTTTCCGCTTCCAGCTCCTTCCTTCTACTGATGCGAAGATGGGGGCTCAGAGAGAGTGACAACCGCACAGCCATATTTAGGAGCAAAGTTAGAACCCAAGTCTGTAGACTTCTGGTCAATGCTCTTTTCCATTTTTCGTTGACCTTATAATGCTCCTAAATATACACAAATACATGCATGGTATAAAAGGGAGTAGGCGGCTAGTCTCAGAGTGAGGAAACTTGGATTTTATGGCCTGCCTCTGATACGTGCCAGCGATGTGATCATGGGCAAGTCATGTATAACCTCTCAGTGCCCTCACTATCTCAAACAAAGCTAATATTTATCACATGGTTACTTCCTTTACCACCATCTTCATAACCACTGTTTTGTTTGGGTTGAGCTGGAGTCAGAAGGGCAGGCAAATGCTTTTCTACTCCAAGGCCACAGTGGCATCCATGGCCACTCAAAAAAAAAAATTGGCCTATCAGTCAAAGCAAGGAAAAGTGTCTCTAATACTCGAGATAAGTTGGTTCATTGTATTGGTGGAGGGGGTTGCCACACAAGGAATTCCCTACAGAAATGAAATCATAGGTCTGGAACAAATTTATCTGAATGGATGGTAGGGCTAGTTTTTAGAGTTCTTTTCTGATAATGCAGAAAACCCCCTCTTTTCCCCCCAGGGTAGATTTTTGCCTACATGAGCACTCAAGTGAAGAAAGTATACTAGGAGAGGAAGATAAGGAAACAGACTGAATAATGTATCCTCTGGCAAAATGTCTGCAGAATTATTGTCATTAGGTGATCCTATTCCATGGCTGCTTGCTAGGTCCAGAAGCCAGCTGTGATTTTCAGGAAGCACCTTTTCTTCCTAGGCTGGGCTGATCACTCTGTGTATGAGGCTGCTTCCACACGGGCAACATCCTGAGGCATAGTAATGCTCTTCTGGTCCCTGGTCCGGGAGTCCAGAGAATTATTTCTCCCCTTGTGTTCTTCTGTGGTAATCCCATTCAGAGCAGAGCTTTTGAAGGCTTAAGGATATGGAACCGCAGAAAACCACAGTTTTGAAGAGCAGTTAACCAGCTAATTAATTAAAATGAGCATTTTAGAGATGTGTTGAGAAATATTAGTACCAGGGAACCCTCAGCCTTAGGAGAGTCTCCAAGACTTGCCTATCTAACACGCAACCTTCCTCCCTTGTCTCCCTCTCTCTTCTTTTTAGCTTATTTTTCCCTCCTTACTCATCCATCTGACCTACCTTCTTTCTTTTTCTCTTTCCATCTGACTTTTCCCCCCTTCCCTCCCTCATTTCTTCTTCCTTCTCACCACTCCTTTAGTTGGTTATAATATGAAATATAAATATATTTAAATTTTTTGTATTTAGTGATCAATATTTTATATTCATTTTAATTAAAAAATTTAACTTTAATTAAAAATTCATTTTAATTTTTGATATGATTTTTGTTTTAAAAAAAATCAGGACTCTTGAAAAGGAAAAAAAGCAGAATAAAAAGTTCAGTTAAAATAATTTGCCATTTCTATGTATTTGAATTTAAAAAAAAGGCACATGCATGTACCCTACTCCACTTCTTTAGTTGCCTATACCACCATTTAATACTTTATATTCCTCTATCTTGTGTATTGACCATTTCATATGTATATCATGCCTCCAATTCATCCTGCATATATTTGGTTTGTACAAAGTTGTTTGTACGCTGTCTCTCCTATTAGAATGGAAGCATCTTGAGGACGAGAACTGTTTTTTGCCTTTCTCTGCATCCCTAGTTCTTACCTAAGTAACTAATAAATGTTTGTTAACTGAGGGGCTTTTGAGCTCTGGGAGGGCTGAAATTGTCCTATTTCTCCTGTATCTCTGTAGAACTTAGCAGAGATATGGGCTCCCAGCACCCACTCAGTTAAGACTAATTGGTAAATTCTCTTTTGAGGGCAATGGAAGAGGCCTGTCTCCCACCTAGACTTCTAGGAAAGTAATGGCTATTAGATCTGACTACTTAAGTCTCCTTTAGTCAGCTGAGGGTATTAGATTCAGCTTCTCTCCCATTGGTAAACACCAAGTAAACTCAGGAATGAGATACTCAAGAACCATACTCTGTAGTCGGTGTAGTTCTGCCACATAAAGGGACTTTAACACTAGTCCCATTCTTTGACCTGTGCTACTGCTAGGGGAAGAAGGAGACCTGAGAAGCTGGAACGCCAATCCCTTTATTATGGACTTCTTTGTGGTTGGATAGAAGAATAGGCTAGATCATAGTGCTAAAGCTGGAACGGACCTCCAAAGCCACCTAGAGTTTTGCCACCTAGAAAGCTGAAATATGGAGGCCATGAAGTGGGCTGGCATTTTCTTCTTATGGTAAGAGAATTGGTATTTCATTTCTGTGGGTGTTTTTGGCAGAAGGTGGGAAAGTAAGGAGGACCTTCCGATCCGTGACTATTTCTAGTGCATTTCTGAGAAGGACAGTGTCTGGAGGGAGGAATTAATATAGCAATGAATTGCTTCCATCTTAAGCTAAATCTTTACTAGGCCTCCTGACAAAGTCCTAGTGAAATCATGTTTCACCTTCATGTCCTCAAAGTCAAAAGGAGCCCTTCAGTCAGCCCAGAGTTGTTGCACACTGTGGCTTAATCAGCCAGCCAGTCAATCAATAAGTCTTTATTGAGTGCCAGCCCTATTTTAGGTACTTTGAAGAACAGAAGGCTCCTGTTTTCAAGGAACTTTCATAAGCAATCTGGGCGGTTACAAGAAAGGAGAATTAGCAACCCGAGTCAGTATGGAGTTTGACAGTGAGTAGCATAGGCAAGTGCTATTAGGCTGCGGTGGTTAGGAAAGCCTTCATGAAGGATGGAACTTTATTGAATTAAATTAATTGGCAGATGTGGAAAAATTGACCTTGTACCACCAGTTTGGGCTGAACGTGTGTGTGTGTGTGTGTGTGTGTGTGTGTGTGTGTGTGTGTGTGTGTGTTAGTCAGTCCAAGACACTTTCAAACCCATCTCTTCATGCTGGTACAGGCCTAGTTGTAATACTTAATTCAATAACCATTTATTAATTGCTTACTATGTACATGATGACACTATGCTTGGCATTAAAGATATGCAGAGGAAAGACAAAATGGTGCCTGCCCTCAGTGAGCTTATATTTCTATGGTAAGAATACAACACAGACACAAATTAGTCTATAATAACGTGTGGTAGTTTAAAGGCAGTTGGGAGGGGATTAGAGAAGGCTTCATGAAGGAGGGATGGATGCCTAACCTGAGTCTTGAAGGAAGATGGGAGGGAGACATGAGAGAGTACATGTCAGGGATGGGGAATGACTTGTGTAACCGCCTGCAGGTGGGAAGATGGATGTTGTGTTTGGGGAACAGTTCATGGGGGTGTAATACAAAATCAGGATGTGGAGGTAGGTTGGAGTCAGAATGTGGAAGGCCTTAAAATGTCAGGCTGAGGGAGTTTATATTTTATTCCAGGGCAGGTTTTTTGAGCAGAAAGTAACTTGGTTGGACCTGTGCCTTAGGAAGATTATTTTGGCAGCCGAGTAGAGAGTGAATTATAGCGTGGAGAAGCTAAGAGTGGAGAGATCAATTAGGAGGCTTTTATGATAATCTAGATGAGAGGTAATGAGGGCTTGAACTAGGGTGGTGGTTTTGTGGGTGGAAAGACAAGGATAGATGAGAGTGATGTATTAGTAGAATTCATAAAATATATCTTATGACTGGCTGGGGGAGGGTGGATCGGGGCTGGGTAAAGTAAAGGGGAGAAGCAAAGATGACTGAGATTGCAAATCTGAGAAGATGGGGTTAAATGTAATAGCAACAGCAAGAGGGAAGTAGGGAGAAGAGGCAGGTCGTAGGGGGAGGGGGAAGGTAGGGGTGTATTGTGGAGGGAATCAGTTCTGTCTTACACATGCTGTGTCTAAAAGTGCCTCCCTGAGCCTGCCGAGGCTTAATGTGCTATCTGGGTAATAAGCATGGCTGGGTGATTTGGGCTTTGGGGATAATGATTCAGTGACTGTAATCTCTATGCTGTTCCTTCTAGGGCCCAGCAGAGGGATAGCCAGGCAGCCAGAACCATCCCTGGGGTACAGCAAATTGGCATGATTGTCCCGGACCCTGTGCTTTTGAAAGGTCATACAATTTGTAAGGCCCCGTGTTGCTATAGGGACCAGACACATAGATTTAATAATAACGCAGGAAGGCATTGGGAAGGAGGAGGAGGAGGAGGAGGAGGAAGAGGAGGAGGAGCCTTCCTCAGCTGGTCTTAAAATTGATCATCCGCTCATATATACACGGGCTTTTAAGTGATCATTGTCCTCTCCCCTCCCCATCGTGTCCAAGCTGCAGTTCCTAGGAATTTTCATGGACTGCCTGCCTTTCCTAATCCCCTCAGCCGTTCCTACCTCCTACCTTTAAATTACCTTGTATTTACTTTGCATGTTTATCTTTTATATATTTATATGTACTGCATTCTGTCAGATAAAAAATTAACTCATTGAGTTCTGTTTCATTTTTGGTTTTGTACTCTCAGTGCTCTGCATATTAATAAATGCTCATTGGTTGATTAAATAGTAACGACTCCTCTCTACTTTAACTCTTGTAGATATTAAATATAATCTATTTAAATTAGTTAATTTAAATATAATATATATTTAAATTAGTTTATTTAAGTGTAAATCATCATACATTAGTGTACATAGTAAATAGTTTAATTGGTTGTATTTCTGTTCAGTATTCAGTTTGTAATACGGATTTGATTTCATTAGTTTAGAAAACTTCCTGGTGAAAGAACACTCTCTACCATTGAGAGTCTTGGAGAATTTCTTAGAGACCAGAGAAGTTAAGTGACTTGCCTAAAGTCACACATCCAGTGTATGTCACATGTGAGACTTGGACCAAGGTCTTCCTAGTTCTGAGGCTGGTTTTCTCTCTACTCTGCCACTCAAGTTTGTAATAAAACATTTAATTGATTAAAAATATATGAGGGTGGGAGAGACACACTTTGATATTTCTTGGACCCTTCTAGGGATCAATTTCTTCGAGACAGATGGGGTCAGGTTACTGTACTCTTTCCATAGTAGTGATTCTCCATAGATTTTCACTCTGCGACCTCCATAAGGGGTCTACTAAACTGAGTCTGGCCCCGTGTTCCATATCACCCACAGAAAAAAATTAATTTCTTGGACCCCCACAGTTCCAATCTCTCTTGTCATGATCTCAGAGCTGGGAGAAACTTCAGAAGTTATTTTCATAGAGCGAGAGTCCCTTCTTGAAAATCCTTGACACGTAGTCAGGAACGTATTAGATTTAGTGAGAACATTAGAAGTAGCCTCTGAGATCTGCTGCTCCCTCTTGGGCGTCAGTATTCTTAATCCAGAGAAGAGAAGGGATTAGACCACATGATCCCAAAGATCTCTTCCAGCTCTGGACTCCAAGATCCCATAATGTCACATAGATCATAGAGAAAAGACCTAGGATTATAGATGGTGAGTAAGACCTGCTCAAGGCATCCTTGTAGTTCGGTGACTCATTGAGGATTCCCTGACACAGTAGCCATCCAGAACTCAAAACCACCCTTCTCTCACTCCCTAGGAGGCTTTTTGTGACCTCTTTGGTTTGCGTGTGTGTGCGCGCGCGCGCGCATGTGCTTGTGTGCACACGCTCGAGCTACCATCTTTTCCAATCTAGAATGTGATCACACATTATGACACAGATCAGAAGTACATGCACATCACATATCTCCAATTCCAGGGTCTACATAAAGTGGCAGCATTTTGTACTAACTAATCAATGAATCCATTTGATTCATTTCCTTTTTTATTTTACGAAGGACTTAAGAGTCCCTGGGCAAAAAGCACTATGTGATTATAAGGTATTGTGGTTGGTATTATTCGGGTATAAATGAACTGGCACTCATTTCATTTTAGTTCACAGGATTCAAGTCAGGGCAATCTGGCCTCAATATACAGATGCACTTAACTGCTAGCTCTTTTATTTTAGAGGTCAGTCTTTTTTTTTTTTTTTTCCTTAGCAGGCTTGCACAACTGGGGCTAAGCAGTGCAGCTGGAAGTGCCCAAGGGACAAGAACATTGGTGGATGACTATTCCAAATGGAATGAGGGAAACTAGGCTCTAATTCCAGTCACTAACTTGCTCTGTGACCTTGGGCAGGTCATTTACGCTCTGGACTTCCCCTCCCCCACCCCATCTCTCAAATGGATTATCTTTAAGGCTTCTTCTTACTCTTGAAAGAATCTATGAAGAGGGAATGACAATGCTAGGTACAGTATTCTTTTTTCTTTTTTCTATGCTAATTTGTGGATGTAATATCTTTAGCCCTGCAACACTCCCCAGCCTACATGTGCATTGTGGGACAAATAAAGTCAAGTATAGAATAATTTTTCTTATTTTATTTGTGGTAAAAATGAAGATGGGAAGAAGTTAGGTGACTTTCCCAAGGTCACACACAGAGCCAAAGTCAAATTAGATTTAGTGCCGCAAACAATTGCCATTGTGCTAAATCTCTCTTCCGATGGTCATATTATCAGCATACTGCAGCTAGGTGGTGCAGTGGATGGAGTGCCAGGCCTGGAGTTAGGAAGACTCCTCTTCCTGAATTCAAGCATGGACTCAGACATGTATTTTCTGTGGGACCCTGGGCAAGTCACTTCACCCTGTTTGCCTCAGTTTCCTCATCTATAAAATGGAGAAGCAAATGGCAAACCACTCCAGTATCTTTGCCAAGAAAACCCCTGAAACAACTGAAAAACAGCAACATTGGATTACTCATCACCTACTTAATAGGGGAGTTTGGGGGGAAAGGAACAAGAGAAAATGCTTATGCACTAGTTAAGGATCATTAGAGGGGAAGCGCTGGATGAACTAAAAGTATTGACTCAATGTTAGGCACTTAATAAGTACTTGCTCATTCATCAATTGATTGGTAGCAGAGCCAAAGAGCACAAGACTTGAACCCCGGGGACCAGGTTTCTACCCTGGAATTTGATCTGTGATCTTGGTCAACTTGTTTCTCCAATTTTCTTACTTGAAAAGTGAGAATCAATCAATCCACAAGCATTTATTAAGTTCCTACTGTGTGCCAAGGGCTGTGGTGGGCAATGAGGATATAAATACAAAGAATGAAAAAATACTCCTGCTCTCAATGAACTTCTCTTCCCGTGGAAGGCTGGCCTAAATGGTCCCTGAGGTCCCTGTCTATGGAGACTGATTTGTAACATAGAATACAAATTTACTTAATACATCAGTAAGCTCCTTTCCTATCCAGATATCATCTTCTTCAGACAAATCTTCATATGCTGTGATGTATTACTCTGACAGATGGATATGGATGGGTAGCTAACTTAGCATCAATCATGCATAATCCTGAGCTGCTTTGACAGTAATAGAGCCGTTTGGGATAGAGTTTCTCAGAGAGAACTTGGTTCTTGTTCTGGCTTTTCCACTGTGTGAGTTATGTGTGGCCATTGGATCATAGCATCATAGATGTAGAGTTGGAATGGCCTTGAGCGGTCATGGGGTGATTAAGTCACTTAGCCTCAAAGGGCTTCACTTTCCTCCACCGTAAAATGAGGGGTCGGATTAGATCAAGGTTCCTTAACCTTTCTGTGTGTCAGTCCAGTCAGGCTTATGGGTCTGTTCTCAGAATAATGTTTTTTAAATGCATAAAATAAAATCTATAATATTACAGAAGACATTGATTGTATTGAAATATGGTTATCAAAATCGGTGCTGTTTGTCATTTGTTCTCAGAGAGGACCATGCCATCAAGAAGGTGATGCCATGACTTGCAAGTGAATTGGATTTAAGTGAGGGAGGACTTTGTAAATTCACCAGCCTCACTCTCTCCTCTGGAGCCATCTGGGTCCAGTGGCAAGATATGTAGATCAGGACAACTGGAGATGGCCTTGGATGCAGTGGGAGACCTTGGCCTTTTTAAGTTAAGATCTTTCCCAGGTCTCAGTTTGACTGAGGCAAAACCCATTCAGTGATTAAGGCTAGATAAGAAATGAGGCAAAGAGTGGCCTCTTTTAACTAGTTATAAAAACATAAAACAAAATCAGTCTGAATGGGGAAGACCCTCAGGGTTTCTGGCCAAAACAGAAACAATTGAAATATATATATGTATATATACATACATACATATATATATTTGTGTGTGTGTATGTGTGTGTGTGTATGTGTATATATTTTTTTTTAAAAGTGTTTGGACTGTAGGTTAAGAACCACTGAATCAATTGATTTCTATGTTCTCTTCCAGACCTAAATTTCTATTCCGAAGTGCTCATTTTCCTCTCTGACAAGGCTAAAGGAACAATCTACCCTCTCCATGTTGGTTTTCTGTTGGATAGCAAACTCAGAGCTGCTTAGAAATCCTTCTGATGCATTCTTTAAAAATTTTTTAAAATATTTTTAATTTATGGAATAAAGCAAGCATTTCTATAGCAGTACAATAAGAAAGTGTTGAGTATATATGAAACTTCAAATCTACTATGCACAACTTGCTATTCCTTTCTAATATACAACAAAATTATTATGTAAATTTCTTCTTTTTTTCCCTCTCCTCCCCATTCCAGAGAAAGCTACCACTAGACACAAATAGATATTTACATGTAAAATTATTCTGTACATACTTCTATTTATCAGTTCTTTGTCTGGATGTAGGTAGCATCTTTTTTCACATGCCCTTTATAGTTAATTTGGGAATTCATAACTATCAAAATAACTTATTCACCCGAAGTCATTCTTAAAACAATGTTGTTGACACTGTATACAATGTTCTCTTGAATAATGGTTCTGCTCATTTCATTCCAATGCATTCTTAAGTGAGGTGAGTGTCTTAACAGCATCTGTTGGAATTAGGAATTACTTACTACTTAGAAAGGGATCGAATGGGTTGTCAAGTGTATGATTTGTGCAGCTGCTCCCCACCCATGGTCATCTTAACTAGATATTTCCATCTCAGCCAAAAAGCCTTATGCTTTTCTGAGATGATGATTTGAACCTGAGATGAGGTAGTCTTGTCTGGCTCTCACTGTTTCGGAAACTCGTTAAGTCCTAACTCTTCCATTGATCTGCTGGCTAATTTTGGTCAAATTACTTTGTCTGTCTTTAGCCTCAGCTTCTTTGCCTTTCAGAATAAGGAAAAGGCTGGTCTCATCTCCCATCGTCCAAGAATGTTATGAGAATGAACCACATTGATTTGGGAAGAGCTCGGAGTCCTTGGGGAAAGGTGTTATATAATTAACAATCATCATAGATGCTGTTTGTGGTAGTCTTTGTGAGAACTTGCCTGCCATATTTCAGTGGGGGCAAACGTGGAATATTTAACGGTTTTCCTGCTTGAGGATCAGGTCTGTGCTTTAGTAAGATCCTATTGCTTGAACCCAATAGCTGTCATCATTAACAAGTACTAATTAAGTATTTAGAGCATGCATGGTCCCATACCAAGTACTGACGGAGTGAGGGGAAGATTTCCTTGCTTGTAAGGAGTTTACAATTCAGGGGCAGGCAAGAGTAGTCACCTTCTACCACCCAGATGGAACGTGAGCTCTTCTTAACACATCCCAATTTTTGATGTGGCTTGTCTCCCATCTTGTATCCAAAATGTCCTTCGCTTCATTGTTTATACAGTGTCAACACTAGGTTTCTTTCTTTCTCTCTCTTCCCTCTCTCCCTCTCCTCCCCAGGCTCCCTCTTCTCTCTTCTGTCTTCCTAGAACCTAGATGGTTCAGTGGATGGAATGTTGGGTTTGGTGTTAGGAAAACCTGAATTTGGATCCTGCCTCAGTCACTTATTATCTACGTAGCTCTGGGCAAATAGCTTACAGGCTCAGTTTCCTTCTCTGTAAAATGAAGATGATAATTGCACCTACATCCCATAGTTGTAAGGATCAAATGAGATAACAGGAGTAAGGCACTTGGCAAAATTTTAAATTCTATTTAAATACCAGATGTTAATGTTATGATCGTTGTTATTTTGTTGTTTGTGTGACCATGATCCATTTTGTCAGTAATCGTGTGTAAGGTTAATGGGAAATAAGATCTTCCCTGCTCATCAATAGGCATCATGTGGAGCCCATTAAGGGAGGCTTGCTTGCTTGTAGGAAGGCTTAGACACCTTTTGTTAATTTCTAATTAGGCACTGAGTCAGGAGGGCCGTGATACCTTCTGGCTCTGAGCCTATTAGCCAAAAGAGATATTCTGAGAGGTGAGCTTTTGCTTTGGGGGCTCCCTTGCAAGAAGGATCTTGTGATTCCCTGGTTGCGACTCTGAGTGGCCCTGTTGTTCAGAGCTCCCTGACTGCTCAGAGGTAAAGGCTGTCTAGATTCAGTGGTGAATGTAAAGTATACATAGCAGTATTGTTTTGATTCAGGCAGTAGAGCCCTGTCTGTTGGTCTATATTTCTCTGCTCTGTATTTTCTCTGTTCGTATTTTATGTAATTAAAGAAGATCATTGACCCCTGAAACAGCTGTCTTTCCTAGTAAAGCAGATAAAAGAACCTGTACTAGCAACCATCCTGGGTATGCTGGTGTATCATGGTTGGTATTTATCACCTTAGCCATATTGATCATTCTGTGATTCATAACCATCATTCATGATGGCAAAGAAAAAAATTAGCACAAAAGTATTTTTATTTTGGAGGGGAGAAGGCAGGGCAATAGGGTTAAGTGACTTGCCCAAGGTCACACAGCTAGTAAGTATATCAAGTGTCTGAGGCTAGATTTGAACTCAGGTCCTCCTGACTCCAGGGCTGGTGCTCTACTCACTGTGCCACTTAGCTGCCCCCAACAAAAGCATTTTTATTTGCTAAATGTGGATCATAATAGCTGATACTCATGTAGCACTTAATGTGCTTTACGTTCATAGTCTTATTTGATTCAACTTGGGTACATAAGGGCACATTACCCAAATGCAGCTCACTATACATCCATGCAAATATTAGTCAGTCTAAGCATTTATTAAGTGCCTACTATACCAGGCACTCTGCTAAGCACTGGGGATACAAAGAAAGGCAAAAGACAGTCCTTATACTCAAACCATTTGTAGAAAGTTTCCAGTTTGCAGATTGGCTGGTTAACCCAAATATGCTACACTCCATAGTCCAATTTCTACATGGGGAACATGACAAATAGAGACGGGTGAATTGGTTGAGTTGAGGTGAATGGTTTGTACATAGAATATTTGTTTGTTTGGGGCTAATTTATTGACCAGGAAGATTTCCTGGAGGAGGTTTCCGGGAGGTGGAATTTCCAGGCATGTGGCCAACCTGTAGGTCAGAGTCGTGCCCGGTAGCTAGGGCACAAGCTCCAGTGGGAGCTTCTAGGACAGGGATACTTGTGTGACCTTAAGTTATTCGAATAAGAGTCTGATTGCAAGAGGAGTGTAGGTGGAAGTGCATGTGTTAATTATATGGAAGGAGTGATGATTTTGAAAGTTGTGTAACACTCAAGGTCATGTAACATAACAAAAAAGTAGCAAAAACCAGCACTAGAAATCACATCTTGGGATTCCTTATCTTTGCCTTGGATAGATGGTTTATTGTCCAGGATATGTGCTGAAGGATGGCCTTAGGAAGCCTTCCTTGACCAATCCCACCCAATGCTGGTCCTTCGTGTATTTCATACTCTCTTGTTTTTTACTACTCTAAAGCATGGTTAATTGGGATTGTATTCACTATGACTTTGTGATATCTGCACAAACCCCTTTCTTTTTAAATTTCTCTACTTTGTAATAATTTTGTATAATCCCAATAATGGATGGTATGTGTGTTGTCCAAGGACTAAAGTGGCGAAATTCAGAGAGACTCATGACCAGATTGGCTGTAGGGTGATTAAACTTTTGGCCAACTTTTGAAGAACTTCTGTTAAATCATAGGGAGATGCTAATTTGTAGAGGAATAAGGGCAGCTAGGTGGCACAGTGGATAGAGTGCCCAGTATGGAGTTAGGAAGACTCATCTTCCTGAGTCCAGATCTGGCTGGGGAAGAGAAATCCTATTAGCAAATAGCAAGTTTGTAAAGAGAACCTTGAAAAATAAAGTACTTTGACTTCTTGGATAAGTCTTGATGGTGTTTTCGTTGGTATCATTATTATAATAGTGTTGGTATTATTATGCCTATGAGAATTAAAAAATGAGAAGTGGCTGATGGAAATGGAAAGCGAAGGAAGACCTGAGTTGGATCGAAATCTTAGCAGTGGTATTTAGTAGATGTATGACCCTGGAGCAGATTGCTTGTCATTTCCTTATCAATTTCTTTATCTAAAGATATTCACACTACCTATCTCCTGTAGTTATTGTAAGAAAAGCTTTGTAAACCTCAAAACACTTCATATGTATATATTATTACTATTATGAGTAATAATAAATATTTTCTAAGCCCTCATCAGATTCTCTCCAGTGCCTAGTAGGGTGATATTTCTTCAGTACTTGGTTGTTGTTCAGTCGTGTCTGACTCTTCATGACCCATTTGGGGTTTTCTTGGCAAAGATACTGGAGTATTTGCCGTTTCCTTCTCCATCTCATTTTACAGATGAGAAAACTGAGGCAGAGTTAAGTGACTTACCCAGGGTCACACAGCTAATAAAGTATCCAGATTTGAACTCTGTAAGATAAATTTTCTTGACTCCAGGTGGGGCACTCTGTCCACTGCACCACCTAGCTGCCCTCAGTGCTGGGTACTGTTCCCAATTCAGAAGGTCCCTGATTTGCAAGAGAACATCAGATCTCTACATTGAGTTAGCCGCACCATGGCATCTCCATGGCCTCACCAAGTTTCCATCTCTAGCAGGGGCATTGAGACCTTTGTGAAAAGGACTGATTTTTCTTACCAGCATCAGATTTAGAAGTAAGGGATGTATCCCAATAGAATGGGCTTTTTTTTTGTTTACTTGTTTCTGTAAATGGAATTGTATTTTAAAATACCTGGAAAACTGGGTATTTAAAGCAACTCACTAATGGACCCTTCTGTAAAACACTGTTGTTTTGAACTGTGGAGACTTGGTATCTAGGTGCAGTGAGAAAAGTGCAGGATTTGGAATCAGAGGACCTGAGTTCTACTCTCAGTCCCCGAGCATTTTTATTACCTATGTGACCTTGGGCAGGTCAATTCTTTGAGCATCAGTAAACTGAGAGAGTTGAACTAGACCTCCAAGATTCCTTCCAGCTCTATATTTATTGTCCTTATCTCAGGATTTATTTCTCAGTTTCTTTTGCTTGGATTTTTATATAATGAGCTTGGTTTTTGCTAAGTGCAGGCCAGCTGTATTGAAAAGCCACAGCACGTCTAAGAGTTTGCTTTAGACAAGTGTGATTCAGGGATTGTGCTTTGCACTTAGCCCTCCCCAACAGTCTAAAACTATTTAGAGAGATCTAATCGTCTTCTTTCTTTTCCACCTGAACCTTATATTCTGTTAGCTGAATTGTTGCCGTCTTGAAACTCGGTTTTTGGTTGTTTTTTTTTTTAGTCTATGCCTGTTGCCTACTAAATCTGGAATGGAGACAGACTACATCTGGCCCCTTCATTCCCAGAAACTCTTTATCAAGTTGGCCATAACTGCTTCCTACCACCTACCAGTTGCCTCTTTTCTCTTCTTGCTGTTTTTGTGCCTTAGAAACTGAAACCAAGTTAAATATTGACTTTCTCACTCCTTTGGCTTTAGAAACCATTTTTTTTCTTATTTATTAGCAAGCTCCTTGATCCCTGCCAGGCTGTCTCTATCCAGTTTCCAGCCTTGTGAGGATCTGAAGGCTTAGAGGACATACCCTGGCCTGGAGAGCAGGCTTCTGTGGGGGTGATAGGGGGTGGTGATGAAAGAGCTGGATCCTTGTTTTCTGTCTTTGCTTGTGATGCATGCTGGAAGTATACCAGGCCATTCTTACTGTTTGGCACATCTGCATATGGGCACATCAGGGAAGTAGAGAGGGAACTCTGCCCTCATTAAATACCTTAAAAAAACAAATAAACGGGGAGACAGCGGTCTTTGATACAGAGTCTCCTTTGCACCTTATTTCTCCAAAGGCCCCAAGACAGACCCCCTCCCCTACCCCATTAGACAGCCCATTAAAGTCAGCTGAAGCTGTGGACACAGGGAAGGATTGGGCTTTTAACCTCTCAGAAGTGTAAAGTGTCCTTTTAGCGAGTTCAGAAGGATCTAGTGGTTGTCTTCCTGCCCCCTGAGGACATCCCTCAGAGGAAGGTTTCAAATTCACTTCACAAGAGGTGAGTGGGAGGGGATAAGGTCTCCCCTCGAATGTGGTTGGAGGGGTCTTGCAGATATCTACCTACTCTTTTGTGCCTGTACTCTCCACCTTTTCTTTGCCTCTCCTATCTTCCTGGTTTCTAACAAAATGCCTTCTCTTTCCTTTTTCTCATTCATCCTTCAAAGTCAAGCTTGAATGCTCACTCTTCTAGGAAAGGATTAGAGACTAAGGAGGGAAAAGAGCTAGATTACCTTTTGTGCCTTGGGCCAGTGCTGCAAATTCAGAAACTTGCCATGGAGCCAGGCCACCCACTAGTCCACCCTACCTCCTAGTAGTCATACGTGTTGGTCTCTCGTTGTTTCAGGTGGGAGGTTCTTTATTTCTCTGACTAAAGGGGGAAACTTGGTATTTAAAGCAACTCGCTGGTGGACCCTTCTGTAAAACACAGAAGGGCAGAGTTTTCTATGTTTTTGGAGTTGCCATCTGCGCCTACCATAGAACACTATGTGACTGGTATAATAGACAGAACTTAACTGTCCCTCCTTAGGGACCCTCATTAGCGCCATACTCTCCTGACTAGATAGCTGAAGGAAGTGAGAGATCAGATGATTATAGAGAGAGAAAGTTGAGTTATGTTATTCCGAAGAAGCTGATGAAGCAGGGGCAGCTCCTCAGTGGATAGAGCATTTCTGCTGGAGTCAGGAGGACCTGAGTTCAAATGTGGCCTCAGATGCTTACTAGTTGTGTGACCCTGGGCAAGTCACTTAACACTGATTGCCTCCCCCCCCAAAAAAAAAACCAACCCCAAAACTAAAGAAGCAGATGAAGCAGAAGGGAGAAGGTAAATACAACCCTTCCTCGCACTCAAAAGGGACTTAAGAGATTTAAGCTTCATCATCTTCTTACCTTCTCCTCGCCTCATCTCTAACACACCCATATCACATGTACATGCTTGTGCCTGATCTCAACGGGCCTTGGTGTCTGACTTTTTCTTTTTTAAAGGATTTTATTTCGAGCCCTGACCTTAACTTTGTTCTTGCTTACATGTTAATTTTGGAAGTGTGGTTAGAAGAGCATACAAACACCTTTCCTGGATGGATGCCAGCCTGTGTGTGAAGAGGGGATGGGTAGAGTTTCTCAGAAACTTGAAGACTATCCACAAAACCTCACGATTTCCCTTAGTGAAGGGGAGGAAGCAAGTTATAATTATGCCTGCTATACATATAAAGATGTTATTTTAAAAAAAAAGATCTTTTCTTTTGAAAAGGCTATCTACAGTGGGGAATAGGAGAAGTGAAAAAATGCAGCTGAAATAATAATAATCTTTCACATTTATATTCAGTCACTTTTGTGTTGTCCTCCCCCACTCCACGAACCTTGTCTTGTGACAGAGAAAAATATTTAAGCAAAATCAGCCCACGACACCTTGTCTGACGGCAAATGCAGCACTCCACATCTGCAGTTCTGTACAGAAAAGAAGGGAGGTTCATTTCCTCATCTCTTCTCTGAGCCAGGATTAGTCAACCATTATGGGTAATGGCTTTTGTCTTCATTTTGTTGTCTTTTTTATTTATGTCACTGTAGTTGTATGTATGACTTTTCTGGTTCTCCTTATTCTGCATCAATTCATAGAACTCTTCGCATGGCCTTCTGAATTATTCACATTCATCATTTTTTATGTCACAATAATATTAGATTATGTTCCCATATTTGCTCACCCATGGATGAACAAAACCGTTTGAGTTTTCAATTGGAGAGTCAATGGCTACATACTCTTAGCTCTCTGCCCCCTTGCTCCTTAGTTCTTTGCTAAAACAACCAGTGCCATGACTATTTTCATATACATGGAATCCTTCTTTCTGCCTTTGACTTCCTTATTGTATATTCCCAGGAATTCAGAGGATCTGAAAAGTTTCATCTACATTTCGCACATATTTCCCAATTGTCTCTCAGAATCTTTGGAACAGGTCATAGCTCCACCAGCAATGCATTAGTGTCAGACTTTGTACTTTTCAGAACACTTTTTTGTATCCATACTCTTACTGAATTCTTATAGCAATCTTTGGAGATAGAGAGGGCAGATATCCCCCCCCCCTTTACAGATGAGAGAGCTGAGGCACCGAGAGAATCAGTTACTTATCCAAGGCTACACATTAAATTAGGGGTTGAGTTGTGATGTGAATGCAGCATCTCCTTACTCCTAGTTCAGTGCTTTTTCCTAAAAAAACACAACTGTACATAGGAGTGGTAGTTTTTTTCCAATCTTTCTGGTGGGATGGAGGATTGTATTCTCTATTTTCCATTGTTCTGCTGTGATGGATTCCTAGGTCAACTTGGAGGCATAGTCTTTTAGGATTATCTTGGTGGAAGTGGGCATCCACTAACAGTACCCAAACATTCTACTCCCATAATCTATTAGGGACAAAAAAGCCTTCCAACTGTGGGTTTTTTTTTGAGCAACCTACACTCAAGATAGCCCACAGATTCTTCATGAAATCTAGAAAGCACCTTGAAAAGTCAGGTAGTACAGTGGTTTCAAAATTCGAATTGGATATTTGCATTAGGTTTATGACATTGATCTATTTATACCATTATCTAAATCTTACATGCTTCTTAACACCTACAAAACTAGGTGTCACCTATAGATAGAGCAGTGAGCCTGGAGTCAGGAAGGCCTGAGTTCAGATCCCTCTTCAGACACTTATTTAGCTAGGTGACCTTGGGCAAATGACAACCTCTGTTCGCCTCAAATTCCTCAACTGTAAAGTGGGGATGATAATAACATTTATTTTCTAGGGTTGTCACAAGGGTTAGTAGGGCAGTATTCTTAAAACTGTAAGCATAGTACCTGGAACCTAGGTGGTATCTATATAAATATTATTATTGTTATTATATTGGTTGGAACATAAAGCATGTGGGGAGGTGGCAGGAGTTTGAGATAACTAATTCTGGCCCCCCTCTCTGACTTCAGTAAGGTCAACTCCAAACCATCCCAGATTTAGTCAGAATTTATCCTTCTTTTAAACCCCACCCCCCATCCCTGCAATTAATCACTCTATGCTATCGTCTCACGACCTTCAGTTACAGGAAATTATTTCTTATCAAAGCCCCCATACCGTAGTTGAAGCCTATTTCATTCTATAAACATGGATTGAATGTTTGCTTTGTATACAGCGTAGAATTAAGTACTACGAGAACACAAAAACCCAAACCTTACTCAGTGAGTTTACAGTCAATTGGGAAGACAGAACAAACACATGAGAGGACAAATCACAATTTGATTCAGCATGACTACAGTACCAAGTAAGTGATCCAAATAAGACTTTTCTCTAGGAGCCCAGAAGAAAGAGAGGTTGACCTATGGGCTGGTGTGGTCAAAGGAGTCTTCACAGAAGAAAGTGAACTTCAGCTAGGTCACGGAGAATGGTTGCAGTTTACAGCAGGAAGGCAGGAGGGGTTTCCATCCTGAGGAATGTCAGTAAGCAATGCTGAGACAAAGATGAGCAAGACTTCTTTGCTGCATAGTGGGGTCCTTTCTGCTTGGCTTTTCTTCATTGGAGAGAGAGAATAACTATTTATCCCATTCTGATCAATAAACTTTCATATTTTTGAAGATCAGTATTAAGTTTTTCCTCTCTCTTCCTTTCCTCTTCCTACCTTCTCTTTCCTTTTGCCCTTCTCCATTTCCTTTCTTTTGTGTCATCCCTTTAGGTTTCGTGTTTGTCTCCCTGGTATAATATAGTCAGGGAAGGCTGAGAGATGGTGATGTCTATGTCTGGTCCTCCTGTTTCCAGATCTATTAGTATTCTGTGAGCCTTTGTAATGGCAAACAAAGTGGGACTTTTCGCTGTTTTTTTCTTTTGGAGTGCTTCTCAGCACTAAGGCAATCAAGTGCCTTTGATTGAGTCTTGCCTTTGTTTCAATCAAGAGTGTTTGATTGAATCAAGAGTCTTGATGACCTCCCTAAGTCACTAGAAAGCCTAAGTCACATGAGTTTGAGTCACATGATTGTGATACTTTCTGACCCTGAAGAAGTGTATATATACTCTGAGGTTAGCATTTTGCTTTGGGGGCTCACTCACTGGAAGAATATGGTATGATTTGACCAGATGAGACTCTGAGTAGCCATTAAGGAGCCCCCCTTCCCTGCCGGCTTTGAAAACCCAGATGTTAGTGCTTTTCTCTCTCTGGTAACTATGTATGTATGTATTGCTATAGACAGAACATCTGTCTGCTGATTTGTTATTTGCTCTGTTTATATAATTTCTGCTTGTAATCTGTGTTTTCTCTGACGTTCAGGGTACTAACTTTTTCCGCTGAATTAAGTGAATGATATAGGTATGTTTAATTAAAGTGAGATTGTAAACCCCTTAAAGTTGCTTTCCTTAGAAAAGGAAATCAAAGAACTTGTGCTAGCAGCCCTCCTGTGTGCTGTGTTATTGACCTTACACCTCCACAGTAGCTGCTAGTAACATTGGTGTTAGAGCCTTTGAATGAAATCATTCTCTGAAATACCCAAAGGACTTGGGTAAAGTCATTCTTGTGCATGTAGAAGGAAGTATGGCACTTGTATGGAAGTATTTCATGTGTAGGCTGCGTAGGCTGAAGGAAGTATGGTCTGATGGTTGGCACAATGGAAAGGTAATCTGGTGAGTTGGACCATAGTTTTGGCATGTACTCTTAATGGTTTTTTGTTTTCTTTCATCCTCTGTTTTTTCTGTATATTGGAAATTCCTACCATTGCCTCTAGCAGATTAGATGTAAAAAAAAATTAAAATGTTAAAGATTCATTCCACTATAAGGCAGTGGTTCTCAAATTTTTGGGTCTGTAGACTCCTTTAACACTCTTAAAGACTGTTGAGGACCCCAAGAAGCTTTTGCTTAGGTTGGTTATTTCCATCAATATTTTAGCATATTAGAAATTAAAACATAACTTTTAAAAATATGTATTAATCCAGTAAAAATAAAAATATTAACATATTTTTATGAGAAATAACTATTTTCTAAAAACAAATTTAGTGAGAAAAGTAGCATCTACTTAATATCTGGTAGAATAAAGAAAATAGATTCTTATATCTGAGTCTGCATTCAGTCTGTTGTGATTTGTCGATTTGGCTGAAATATATGAAGAAACTCTGGCCTCACACAGACATGTTGTTGGAAAAGGGAGGAGTATTTTAATAGTTTTGACCTTTCCAACTCCCTGAAAGTGTCTCACCCACTCCCAAGGGTCCATGGCCATACTTTTAACAACCATTACTATAGAGTATCAGACTTTTAGGGCATTTTAGATGACTGAATAAGAGTGTCTATGGTTTTGTTTTGCTTTTTTTCCCTGTTTGTCAAATCTATATAAGAACCTCTCGATATTACTATGTTCTATCTTGTAGAATGGAGTAAGGCTTTGAGTGGTTTAGTTAACTCAGCTACTTAGGGGTTCATTTTGAAATGTGGTCTCATTTGCAGATAGGACTATAACACATAGCCTATAAGATGGCTATAAGACCTGGGTCGTCTTTATATGAATCCAAACATTTCTGTAACTGGGGACCACTCTAAGCAAAGTTTGAAGTCGGTGAAAGTAGACAGCTTCTCCTTTCATACTGTCTTTCTGTGTTGTTTTGATGTTAAGGCACTTTGATGTTTCCCTATCTGGGCTCCATCTCCCCTTCCCCTTCAGTTTACTAAATGTTTTTTTCTGTTCTTCTCTTGTCATTATTTACTCTTAGGCAAAAAAATTTGATAAAGGCCTATAAACAAAGATATGCATGATGTAATGCATTATTAACTTTCTCTTAGAGATTTTTCCATTTTTATCTGGAATTTCAGGCACAGAGAGCAGGTAGATACTTATTTTGGAAGGAAGAGAAGATAACGGTAATCTTTAATGTGCCCCTTTCTGGAAGTTGTGTTATATTGGGAGGCCCACTTGGTAGGGGGCCAGAGGGGCTGAGTCAAAGTGTGTAATAGTATGGGAAATGCAATACCTCCTAGTACTTTTGTGAGGAAAGTGCCTTGTAAACCCCTAGGGGCTCCATAAATATGGCCTATTATTAGGTACTGCATTGTATTACCATCTAGAATTTTTCTCTATGTACATCTTGTTTTCCCTGATGGATTATAATCTTTGGAAGGGCAGGAACCGTACCTTTTTCTCTCTAGCTTTGTATCTAGGGCACGGTGCTGGGTAAATTGTAGGCGCTCAGTAAAGACACACTGACTTTTTTTATTAACTTGACTTTCGAGCCAGGAGTTACTGCTGTAGGCAGGTTAGAATGGGCTGAGGATGAGACAAGGTTCAAGAAAAAAAAGTAGGAGGAGCAAAGAGCTTAGTGGCTTCTTTTCAAGTGCCCGGGGGCCCTGAAGCCGGCCATCTTTGGGGGGAGAGAGCTATGGCAGCTTGGACTGGTGCCATCCAATGAGTCACCCCATCACTAAGCGAGTAGTTGTTGGCACCTATCATGTTTTCAACATTGTGGCAGGTTCTGTGAGGCATCTGGAAAAAGCTGGAGATGTGGTCTCTAAACTAGGGGAACTAGAAAATCCATTTGAAATTTTAACAAAGCAGCACAGACTGTTATATAACTAAAATCTGAACCATGGAAGCTGCAGACAGAAGATCCCTATTGACTAAAGGAGTTGTAGAAGGTTTATTAGAAGAGATGCAATTGAGAGAGGAGGGGCGCTGTTTGTAATACAGTGAGAAGAACGCTGACCATTGGAGGCAGGAGTCTCGAGTTCAGATCCTGGTTTTATAGAAATACCTACTATGTACTCAGTGCTTTTTTGGAAGTATTATATCACTTTATCCTTCTAACAACCCTGGGAGGTAAGTGCTTTTATTATCCCCATTTTAAAATTGAGGGAACTGAGGCAAACAGGTTAAATGACTACTCAGGGCCACACAGCTAGTAAGGGTCTGAGGCCAGATTTGAATTTGGGTCTTCCTGCCTCCAGGCCGTTTCTCTATCTTCTGTGCCACCCAGCTACAGTAAGTCTACAACTTGCTGTGTAACCTTAGTTAAGTCACTTTATTTCTCAGAATCTTGGTTTACGCATCTAAAGAATGGGGGTCATAATGTAGTAACTACTTCATATGGTACTTGTGAGGAAAGTATTCTGTAAATTTTAAACACAACATAAATTTGAGTTTTTAATTATCATTTGTACTGGGCCTGGAAGGGTAGACAGAATTTGTGACTAGGCATAGAGGTAAGGGGACTTACTTGTACTCTAGGTGGAGGGAGCAACGTAAATTAAGACCCAGAAGCAGAAGTGGGCATGGTTTGTTTGCTAGAAAGTTAGGAGATTTGTCTACTTGGAAGAGGAATAGTGAGGGATGGGTTAGGGGGCAGACCTTGCTGCTTATGGTCCTTTCATTTTTGCCTAATCGACTGTCATAGGGGCAGCTAGGTGGCACATTGGACAAAGTGCTGGGCCTGGAGTCAGGAAGACTCATCTTCCTGAATTCCAATCCAGCCTCAGACACTTACTAGCTGTGTGACCCTGGGCAAGTCACTCAACCCCGTTTGCCTCAGTTTCCTCATCTGTCAAATGAGTTGGAGAAGGAAATGGCAAATCACTCCAATATCTCTGCTAAGAAAACCCAAAAGAAGGTCCCAAAGAGCCAGACACGACTAAAGATGACTGAAAAAACAATAAGAAATTGACTTCCATAGTGTCCATCCCAACATCTAATTTTAAATGTTAATCTCTTTCCTTAAATCTCCCTCTTGGCAGAGAACTTTGCCTCTTGCTTTTATAAGAAAAGGAAGGGCTATCCTTGGCTAGTTTTCTTTTTTCCCTACTCCATACCAACTGGAACTCATTATACTTTCATCCAAAGACACCCTTGCTCTAAACTCCCCTGTTTCTGTGGAGGGTACTAGCCTCCTTCTAGCTACCCAGGTTCACAACGTTGGTGTTATCCTTGCCCCTTCCTTCTCTCTCCCTTCTCTTGTCTCGTTAGTTGATGTATTGGTAATTAAGGTGGGACTTTTTTTTTTTTTTACTATTTTCTCTTTTAGAAATGCTAAAGTAATCAAATGCCTTTGATTAAGCTTTACTAGGTGCAAAGCCCCAGGCCCACACCCTTTTGCTGATTAGGTGTGGATCCTTTGGGCCCTGAACAGGGCATAAAAACTCAAAGGTTAGCATTCTGTCTGGGGCTCTCACTGGAAGAGTGGTATGTGACTCTGGGCAAGCCGTTGTAACTGCCCCCTGCCCCGGCTTTGCTAACCCAGATGTTGGTTTGCATTTGGTGTATTTATAACTCATGTTTGTAATTTGTTTGTATTAGCTCTGAAGTTCAGGCTGCTGGCTTTTCCTCCTGAACTGGGAATGATATATGTATGTTTGATTAAAGTGGGATTGTTAACCCGTTAAAGTGACTTTCCTTAGTAAAGCAGATCAAAGAACCTGTGCTGGCAGTTCTTGTTGCTGGTCTTGTCGGCTCTTATACCCCACAACAGCTGCTAGCTGAATTGTTGTTACAGTTGATTCCACCCTTACAGCATCTCTCATAGCTCTCCTCTTCCCTCTGCTCATACCACCTCCACCCTAATTCAGGCATTTATCATCTCTGGACTCTAGCAATAGTTTCCTAGCTGATCTCTTGGCTTCCATTTGCTTCCCGTTCCCAGCTGCCAAATTCATATTCCTAAACCACATATTTGACCATGTAATTTCCCCATTCATAAAATCAGTTGGGTCCTACTGCCTTTGGGATAAAATACAAACCCTTCAGCTTAGCATTTAAAATGCTTTACAGTATGGCTCCTGCCTACCTTCCCAGTCTTCTTTCACGTCCTCTCTCTTGCCAGCAGACTGGCCTGCCAACGGTTCCCCGTATGTGACGTACCATCACCTGTCTTCTGTCCTCTCTGCAGGTGATCTTCCAGATCTGAAATGCATTCCCTCCTCACCTGTGCCTCCCCAGCTTCTTCCACTGTACAGCTCATTCGCCACCTCCTATATGAGGAGTTCCCTGATCCTCCAAGTTGTTAACGCTTTCTTCTTTAAATTTTGTATATTTTTGTATATGCTTTGGATTTACTTATTTTCGCATATCCTGCACTTCTGATAGAATGTCAGCTTGTTGGGCATGGTGTTCATTTTATTTTTGCTTTTGCGTTTCCAGAGCCTAGGACAGTGCCTTGCAACATAGCTCCTATTTTAAAATATTGAATTTAAATAATAATAATAATGATGATGATGACGATAGCTAGCATTTATTAATTATTAATGCCTGTTATATGCCAGGCACTGTGCTAAGTGCTTTACAAATATTATCTCGTTTGATCCTCACAAAAACCCTGGGAGGTGGGCACTGTTATTATGCCCATTTTACGTTGAGGAAGCTGAAGCAAACAGGTTAAATGACTTACCCAGGGTCACAGCAACTAATAAGTATCTAAGGTCGGATTTGAATTCAGGTCTTCCTGATTCCAGGCCTAGTGCTCCATCCACTGTGCCACCTACCAGCTCACAAGTGAATTGAGTTGAAAGTAGAATAGTCATACGTATTCTGCATCTGTGGACTAGATTTGTCCTTTAGAAAATTGAGCTTTTTGACTTTGAGGCCCTTGTACTGATCTGGAATGGGCAGGGCTATGGCTGAGCCACTTGGAGATCCATCTGGTGGGGGACCCAGGGAACTGGAGGCAGAGAATATAAGGGATTCAGAGAACAGGGCAGGGAACTGGAGCCAAGGAATCAATGCATGAAGGAATTAATACGGGCAAGAATTGTAATGTGGACTTTTATCATGGGTAATGGGTAAGATTTACATGCCTAAAGGGCGGTGGTCTTCAGGTAGTTCTTGTATACAGTATTACCCTAGCCAGATCTTCCAGACCTCTGCCAGTTGGGGGATTTAGATTGCTAACAGTGTAGAGGAGATAATGTGATGGATTAACAATAAATGGGAGAGAGTTTTCTATTTTATCATCAGTGAAGGGATGTTATCTCCCTTAGTGAGATCCCTTGAGAGTATAGGATAGAGGGGCCTCAAAGCCACACTCGTGCAAAAATCTCACCAGGCTTCTCTGAGTCAGTTGTCATCAGTAGCCCTTATCCCCTAGCCGACCCATCACTTCCGGCCAGGTTCCTAGCTGTTTTCCACTTATACCAGCAGATTCTTTTGCCCAGCGGTCCTGGCTTTTGGGGAAACACAAGGACCAGATCCATCTCCTTTGCACTCGTTCTTAATAGGCTGACTCAGAGGGAGATACAGAGACTCATAGAACAGGCCAGTTGAGGGAGAGATCCCGGATCTTGTAGGAAGGGAGTTCCCTGGAAACACCTAGTACTTTATGAGTAGTCTTTGTGAGTGCACTGTGATAGCGTGCAGTGTTCCTGCTCCATAGCAACCTGTCTCAGAACCATCGTTCCCTCAGCTGCAGAACAAAGGAGCCAGATGAGATAGACGGTCTCGGAGATCCTGTCCAACTCTGACATTTCAGGCTTGTGGGATCGTGGCTGGGTACCCGTGTCCTTTGAAGTTCCAGAGCCATGCATGGATGAGGCAGACATTCCAAGCAGAGAGTTCCCAGCAGGCTTTGAGCAAAGAGCACGTAACTTTGGTGCTTGAACCCTTCACACAATTGGTTCTAGCCTGTTGAATTTCCCATACTTTCTGGATTTCGCCCAACTAGATGACTCATGTTCCTGCCTTGGTGCTTCCAATCTGTGTTTTCCCCTCCTATATTAGATGAATTGACTCCCAGTGAAATACCCTGGCTTGGGCTTGATAAACCTTCCCTTACTTCCTTCTGTTTCAGACAGACCTTGCCTCAGCCTCTGCATACCCCTTCTCCTCCTACCTCCAGCCAGCAGTAGCAGGTCCATCAGGGATGTACGTTGGCACAAGGATAGGTAGAAAGGCAGCCAGCCAGTTAGATGATCTGCATCTGATGCAGACATTCACAGGTCGGGCTCCAAAGGGGATGGCAGCCGGAGAACGTGCTCCAGTCATGCACTCCTCTCTGGTCGCTTAGATTTTGCAGAGAGAACGAGGGCTTGTTTACTTCCTGTTAAAAGTCCATGTTTGGGAGCATTAGGGAATTTCCCTTGATGAATTTTTGCCTCTGACAGCAAGCCACAAACTGCTTTTGAATTTGGCCTGCCCTCCAATTTCACTTCAGATTTCCCCTTTGCCAAACCTAAAGGGCAAGGTTTTATTCTTCCTCTTTTTGAAATTTAAGCAGATTTGTAAAGCAGCCAGTCCAGTAGAGAACTCTATAATTAACCCTGAGTCAAAATAATAGGATTCTCAAATTTGGAAGGAACTTGGGATGGCTTTTTGTTCAGCCCATATCTGAACAGGAATCCCTTCTGTAACATTTGAAGGCTTGTGTTGAAGGACTCCCTAGGCTTTCCATTTTGCTTTGGGCTGTGTGAATTGTTAGAAATTGTTTTTCTTAGTGGAAGAGGCAATGTGGGGTTCTTGATAGGGAGGGTTGACCTTAGAGTTAGAAAGATCTGTGTTCAAGTTTTACTTCTGACTTCTAACGATGGACATTTCGATGCCCCAACTTGCCTGTGGGCATACAGATCTTACCCATTACCCATGATAAAGTCTATATTACAATTCTTGCCGGTATTAATTCCTTCATAGATTGATGGTTCAATGCCTATTAAGGTCTCTAAGGCCATAAACTACAGATGAATTGTCTATTGCAATGAGGTTATAGGCCAGTTTGACTCATAAAAAAAGGATCCAAATCTGCTTCTTTTCCAAGTGTACCCTGAGAACCATGGAGCAGAGGCAGTGTTGGTCTAGATTGTGGTTGGATACTGAAGCTCCTCATTTCCCTTTGCCTAATGAAGTGAACTGACATTGACAATAAGGTTTGCACATGGTCACTGCAAATGAATGTACTATGCAAAGAAGTGGGGCATGGTTCATCAGAATTCAGAATTATAAATCCTAAAATATTTATTGGACTAACAGTTAATTGTATTGACAAACCTGCATAATCTCAGTAGCCTGGGTGTTATTTTTTCAACCTACTATCTCTGAATTCTCTTGGGTTGCTTATTGCTGTTTGCCAAAAATTTGACTCGGTGCTCAGTATAGGCAATTTGGGATTCTGGATTGACTTTAAAATTCTATTAAAGGTATTTTGGCCTATTTGTGACAATAAATCTGTCTCTCAGATTGGGAGAATAAATGTGAAGCATTGATGTGTAAGACCTAGATAAAAATGACAGTTGCTTTCCATATCTGTAAAATGAGCCTCGCACCTCCCAGAAAAGAGAGGACATTTGCTTCTCTTTCAGGTGCCAGAAAAGTGAAAGGTTCTACCATGAGCTATGTTAGGCAAGTGACAGAACCTTAAAGAGCCATCTCCTTCAACCCCCTCATTTTGCAGATGAGAAAACTGAAGGCCAAGGTCACACACAGCTAGAATTCACATCTCCTAGTCCTTCTTCTTCCCCAAACACTCTCTGCTTTATTAACTATGTGATAGGTTTGGATAGAATGCTAGGCTTGCAGTCAGGAAGACCTGAGTTCAAATCCTGCCTCAGATACTTATTAGCCATGTGACAGGCCAGTTGCTTACCATATTTCGCTGCATAGTCATCGTCACCACATAATTGTCGCACCCTGTTTTTTCAGTACAAAAATGGTTTATAACTATTCATCGTGTAATCATTGCATGGTATAATTCTGTTCATCATATCACTTAAAAGGTAAACAAAGCAGCAATGTATTCACCAATGGCATGTGGATACACAGTTATCTCTCATGCAT
This sequence comes from Trichosurus vulpecula, assembly GCF_011100635.1. Classification (NCBI taxonomy): domain Eukaryota; kingdom Metazoa; phylum Chordata; class Mammalia; order Diprotodontia; family Phalangeridae; genus Trichosurus; species Trichosurus vulpecula. The sequence goes on from NC_050577.1 coordinate 93,179,051, forward strand.
TTCGAGCCAGAGCCTAGCTCAGCATATGCACCTAGAAGTCTGAGCATCCCTGCATTGTCAGTATTCGATTTTAAGGTATATTCACGAGTATTCCATGCATCTTAATCTTGCACTAAAGACAGTTTAATTATGAATGATTTTTAAGTAACACCAGCACAAAATTTTTTTAAAGAAGCTTCACGTAATGGTCGCACCCCACCCTTTTATTTGCATAAAGTCCCAGACGATTCTGCAGTGAGATACGATAATTTCTGTTTGCCTCAGTTTCCTCATCTGTGAAATGGGGATAATGATAGCCCCTACCTCATAAGTGAGATAATATTTATAAAATGTACTTAAGTAGTACTTAAAGTACTATTTAAATATTAGCTGTGATAATAATAAAGTACATCACAATACTATAATAATATTTTGTAATAATGATTATTATTATTGTCATTAGGAATAGGTCTCCAGTGGTAAAATCTAAAAAATGTAAAATGGTAAAATGTAGTCTATTGGATAAGATTTTGTCTTTCTCCTTAGGCACTAGTAAAATTACGAGTTATATTCAGATTTCCTGATAACTTTCCTTGGTCACATATCCCACTCTCCTTAAGTGGATCACAGCAGGTCTGTGGGGCTGTTGTCTTGTGCATGTCTTTGAAAACAAACATTGAAAATCTAAGAAGGGTGGAGGTGATTTGTCTCACTACTAAAAGACTTTTTGCTTCATGAAAGGATTCCCACTTCAGGGTTTCTTTGAATAGCAAATTCCTTTAAGGGCATGTAAGACACACTTCATTTTTTACAGAAAATTGATATACAGCTTTTCAGAACGCAGGAGTTGACAACCGTCTTCAGTTAGGTTTGTAGCAACTTTGGTTATTCCAAAGACAACCTTTAACCCAGAAGTAAGCAGAAATGGCTTCTCTCTAGGGAGAACCAGTGCACTTTTCTCTGGATGAAAGGGATACAGCAATCCCTCAGACTCACTCACCAGATTTAAAATTGTAAAGTTAGGCATTAGTAAGGTGGGTTATTCGTTTTCTCTTGGCAACTCTCAGCTCATAGATTAGAAGGAGTGCAGATAGGATGTGTGTTTGAGATTTGGACAGGTGATAGCTAATAGTGGAGTACTAGAAAGTAATAGTGACATTGAAGGAGAAAATAGAGGAATAAAAATAAATATTAGGTGCCTACAGTGTAATGAAAGCTACAAATTGTGGTCACTGACACTAGAAAAGCTGGGTAGCCTACAAGGCTGTGCTAAACTCTAGGCACCTTAATAGCCAGGGAGATACAGGTACCCCTATGCTATGTGATAACCTTGAGGTGAAGAAAAGTGATTTATTTTAAACTTCACAATGAGTTGAAAAGTAAAAATGGACTCAGAACTTGGGTATCCTGAAAGGGAGTCCAGGAGGCTAGTGATAAGGGTCTCCTTGTCTCTTCAACAGTGATTTATAACTGGAATGCCTCAGTTCTTGAACACTCAAAAAGTAGCACAATTATGATCTCCAAAGACCAAGAATCGTTCAATCAAATAAATATTTATTAAGCGTGTGCTATGTGCCCAACATCTGGTGATACAAAAAGCAGCAAGACAGCTGTGGTGTTAATGTGATTAAAGAGCTTCCCTGCCCATTTAATAAGCTTCAGGTGGAGCTAGTTAAGGGAAGCTTGATTAGGGAAGGCTTGTTTGTAGGCAGGCCCACACCCTTTTGCTGATTAGGTATGAAGCCCTGTGGCCCTAAAAAGGGTGTGTGGTGTGTGGTGTGTGGTGTGTGGTGTGTGTGTGTGTGTGTGTGTGTGTGTGTGTGTGTGTGTGTTTAAGCTCAGAGTGAGAGAGCTGTGAAGGAGAAGAGAGAACTGGAAGGGTAGAGAGAGGACTGCTGTAGGAGAGGACGCAGGTAAGCAGACAGTTAGGATTTGTGAGTGAATGTTTACTGAAAGGCCCCAGCAAAGGGGAAGGTTATGAGATGGCTTGACTCCCTGCTGTAATATTGCATTTTAATTTCCTTGCTGTTACACTGAAGTGGACTTACTGGTTTTGGGATACAATTGTTGCTGTGTGGAATTGGAATGATTAGTTTTGGGATTTGATCCTCTGGTGTCTGAATAAATGTTTTGCTTCTGCCTTCAATATAGAGTCTCTTATATTTTGCGATTCCGAACTATAAAGGCATATACATGGTCACCATTGATATGGTCAATCTTGCCTTTCTGATACAACAGCCCCTGCCCTCAAGGAGCTTATAATCTAAGGGGGGAGACAAGATACAAGTAAGTACATATGAAGCAAGCTTATATACGAGATAAATAGGAGATAGTTAACAGAGGGAAGGCACTAGAATTAAGAGGAGTTGGGAAAGGCTTCCAGGAAAAGGTGGGATTTTAGTTAGGATTCAAAGGAAGCCAGGGAGGTCATTAGGTACAGCAAAGGAGAGAGAATTTGAAGAAAAACAGGGGATGTGTCCTGACCCCTCTCCATCTCATTTCTCCTTGGCTATGGGAGTAGTGGGGGGGGAAGTGGGAGTCAGCATAAAACCAAGTTGCTGTGGATATTTCTAAGGCAACTTAAGATGCTAACAGTGATACTGCCAGGCTTGGCAATAGGTCAACTTCCCCATGCTGATGAATTGCTGGAGGCCCTTCTCTCTTTTCTTTCTTCCTCTTTTTTTTTTTAAATTAAGGCTGAGAATTTTCCATTGTGAACTAATTAATTGTTGAACCCCACCCCCTGTGGACAGGCCTATTTGTGAGATGGAAGGGAAGCCAAATGTGAATCTGGTCAAAATAATACCACACAGAACCTGAGGGATGTGTTCATCTTTTGTAATGATTCTTTATGTTATCCTCTCAAGGCTCCCATCTCTCCTTCTTCCCTCAGGCCCACTGAATGGCATCCTAGGCAGGCTTTCTGCCTCTAGCCTCTGCTTTGACCTCTCCACCCCCATTCTTTCTGCATGTTGTGGCCAGATATCCCTAAAGTCTGGAACCAATTTCAGTACTCACCTTGCTCAAAAACCTGCATTAACTACCTATTGTCTACACAGTAAAATTCAAACCATTTAGCCTGGAATTCAGGGCCCTCCACAATTTTGCCCCAACCTATTATCCAGTTTTATTTCCTACCACTTTCCTTTGTGAACCACGCCCTCCAGTCCTGCCTTAGTGATCTACTTGGCTTACCTAGAATTCAGACATTTATTATCTGCTATGTGTAAGGCACTGTGTTAGATGCCAGGCATAAAAATGATATGAAATAGCAAAACTCCCGCACCCTTCATTGTCTTTTTTCATGCTTGAAACACACTACCCCTTTCTTACCATTTACCAAAACTCTACCAGTCCTTCAAGACTTGGGTTTGAATCTTTGCTCTTGGGCAAAGGCTGTTACTCTCTGCTCTTCCCTTTCTTTCTTCCACAATCCATGGTCCTGGTTTTCTCCACATCCAATATCCCCTGGTTGCCATCACCTTGCTACCTCTATCTGTAAGTTTTTGATTTCCCTGCTATACACATGCCTAAAAGAGTGAAGAGCTCCCAACGTCTTGTTGAGGATCCATTGCTAGGGTAGGAGGACTCTGGCTGCACCAGAGGTGGGGCCAAAGGGTGGGGCCCTGAAAGATCTGGGTGATGGCAGGCCTGCATCCTAATGGGGAAGATGATCTGCTGAGCCTCACGAGATTTAAAGGTTGTCTTTACTCCTCTGTGCCCCTATAAAGTTTATCCGCTACTCAAGACCCAACTTGTCTACTCCATCTACCATCTTTATGCCTGTGCACTGTGTGCATGCCATGTGCTTGTTCATGGAGCACTTTGCCCGTTACCCTCTGCTCTTCATTTCCCTGGCTTTCTTTATGATTTTGCTCAAAGCTCACCTTCCATAGGAGATCTTTTCTTGTCTCCTCTGCTACTGATGCTTTTAGGTTGCCTTCCATCTTTCTCACTTTCTCTCCCCCTCCATATCTATATCTATGTCTGTGTCTGTGCTTGTGTCTGTGTCTATACCTGTGTGTGTGTCTATGTCTGTGTCTGTGTCTATGTCTATGTCTGTCTATATCTATATATGTATATATACACACATACGTATATGTTTATATGTATGTGTACGTGTGTGTATATATGTATATATGTCTGTCAGTCTCTTCTATGTACCTAGTTATTTACATGTTTGCTTCCCAATTAGAATGTAAGCTCCTTGAGGGCAGGGGGCTGGTTTTTTGCCTCTTAAAAAAAATCCCAGCCCTTAGCACAGTGTCTGACACATTATCTTGTTGGGTCGTTTCAGTTGTATCTGACTCTTTGTGACCCCAATTGGGGGTTTTCTTGGCAAAGATACTGGAGGGGTTTGCCATCTCCTTCCTCAGGAAACGGAGGCAAACAGGGTTAAGTGACTTGCCCAGAATCACAGTTAACTAAGTATCTGAGGCAAGATTTGAACTCACAAAGATAAGTCCTCCTGATTCCAAGCATGGCACTCTATGCACTGTACCACCTAGCTGACCACAGTCTGGAACATAGTAAATGCTTAATATATGCATGTTGACTAATTAACTCCTCTGTGAAGCAGTCCTTGACAGCTCTGGCCCATAGTGATCTCACCTTTCCTCACTTCCTACGTTATTGATCCTCTATATCACACAATTATTATTTGTGGTTTTGTGCTGTTCACTGGCATTTCCAAATTTGCATATCCTATTTCTCCATTTAGATTGTTAGGGGAACATGGCCTGTAAATCTTTGGTAACCCTCATAGCATCTAGCATAGGATTGGGCCCCAGACCTAGAATAGGGTATTTGTATACTGTAAGCATATTTTGAAACTGGTGCCCCAGCTAGGTTATACTGCACCAGGGCTTCCATTCTTTATAACAGTACATGTGACTTGGTGTATGCCACAGTGTAATACTATTGTATTAAATAAATATATGTATGTGTGTGTGTATACATATATATAGTTATAAAAAAGTCCCTCCTTGTGCCTCTGAATGTTAATAATAACTAACATTTAAATAGTATCTACCTGTATGTATGTATATACATATATAAATCACATTTTACTTTTACAATGTCCTAGGTTCTATTATTATTTCCTTTTTGCACATGACGAAACTGAAGCTATGATAAGTTAAGTGACTTATCCAGGGTCATAAATGGCTGAGGCAGAATTTGAATTTGGGTCTTCTGGACTGCCGCTCCAGCACTCTGCCCACTATGCCAGACTGCCTGACCAGCAGCTGCCCACTTTGCCAACTTTTTGTAGGTTCTAATGGGCCCATCATGGAGGTTCAGTAAATATTTATTGAATTGAACAATAGGATTTAGACTAGCTTGAAGGTCCCATAGCTATTATCTAGAACATCCCCTCCCCCCATTTTATAGATAAGGAAACTGAAGCCCAGAGGGTAGAAGTCGCTTCCAGAAATTACAGGACAGAGAAAAGGGTACGTAGGTGTTTGGTCATAGAAGAACTGAGACCAAAGGAAGCTTAGAGGTAGGCTATCTAGGGATGTTTATACAACCATTTCAGTATTTCTTTTAGGCATGTTCCAGGGATGCCTTACCTGAGGATAATGGAGTGAAGAGATCTACTTTGAGATTTTGGGCCAAATTGTGAGATTACTATGAATATCTGAGACTTTACAAGTCCAGAATTAATGTTCTAATGGAATATCAACACACTGACCTCTAAGTCAGAGTGAACATTGACTTCCTTTGCTTGTTTGAGTACCTTGTCCTAAACCAGCTTTCCTAAACCAACAAATATTAGTTGAATGCCTCTTACTCATTTGCACCTTGCCAACGTGTATTAAGCATTTATTATGTGCCAGGGGCTGAGAATACGGAAATAAACATGATAGTTCCTGCTCTCAAGGTGCTAATATTTTGTTGAGCAGATACGATGTTTTGAATACCCAGTACTTAGGGGGTGCCTGGCACCTAGTAAGTCCTTAATAAATGCTTGTTGACTGATTGACCTCTTATGTAATATAGTAGAGGGAGTCAAGGAGATCAAAGGGGCAATTCAGGAAAAAAATTCTTTACAATAATTAAGGAAGGAAAGAATATTTTTAGTTGAAGATATCAGAAATGGCTTCCCAGAGGAGCCTGGTACTAAAGAGAGTTTCTGACAGATAACAGGTAAGGGGGACAATGTATTCCAGGCTCAGACAGCCTGCTTGAATTCATAGAGGCAGAGCACAGCGTATTGAATCCAGGGAATGATCAGCTTCATGGCCTGGAGGGTGTGTGAAGGAATGATGGGATGTGAAATAAAGCTGTAAGATGCTGTACCAGGTGCTGTGAGGAATACAGAGATATGGTCCCTTCCCTCAAGAAGCTTATAGTCTATAGTTGAGGAAATAAGATGTGGACACTTGAGAAGCGATGGGGCAGGGTAATTGTTGCAAAGTGTCCAATGACTGGTATAGAAAATAAGCACTATAGTAATTCAGAGAAGAGAGAGATCACTCTGATCATCTGGAAAGACAGAAACATAACAACAATATCTGTGCCTTACAAATATTGTCTCATTTTGTCTTCACAACAGCCCTAGAAGATAGGCACAAATATTATCCCAATTTTACAGATGAGGAACTGCGTCAGGTAGAGGTTAAATGACTTGCCCAAGGTCACATAGCTAGCAAATGTCTGAGGCTGGATTTGAACTCTTAAGATTTTCTGACTCTAGGTCCAGTCTTCAGTCCAGTCCAGTATCAGCTAGCGGCCTCAAAAACTAGTTGTTGCTTTGGATGGTTTGTCCTCCTTATCTGAAATGAGTCAGCTCATTCAGTGACTTTAAATGGCCTTTAAGTTTTGTTTTTTTATGGTCATAGAGTTTTGTGGGTAGAAGGAACGTTAGAAATGATCTCTAAGGGTAGCATAGGCTAAGTATTATGTGAGTATTCAGTGATCATTTATTAAGTTCTTTTAGTATGTACCAGCAGACACTGTCTTAGGTGGAGATACACATCCAAAGTAAAGAAATAATCCTTACTTAAAGGAGCTTACATTTTAATTGGGATAACAAGTACATGAATGAGTATATGCAGAACAAATATGAAGCAAAATGCAAAGCAGTTATATACGAGGCAGTTTGGGAGGGATGGCAAGGATGCAGGAGAAGATGCTTAGGCTGAGTCTTGAAGGAAGACAGTTATTCTGTGAGATAGAGCTGTGGAAGGAGGGCATTCAGGTATGGGTGACAGCTGGGGCAAAAGCACAGAGATGGGAAATTGAAGATTATGTGTGAGGAACGTCAGGAAGTCCAGCTGGACCAGACTTGGCTGGATCACAGACTGCAGGAGGGGAAGTGATATACAGCAAGGTTGGAAAGATAGGTTTGCATAGGATTGTTAGGACTCTAAAAGTTAAACAGAGGTCTATAGATAGGAGAGGTACTCATGTCCAAATAAGAGGTAAAGAGGCTCACAGAAGATAAAATTGAAATTTTTGATGAGATAAAATTTAAAAGGTTGTGCACAAACAAAACAAATGACATGAAAATTGGAAGGAAAGTACATAATGGGGGGAATCTACGCAGAAAGTTTCTTTGATAAAGTTCTCATATACAATGTATATAAGGAACTGATTTCACATTTATTAGAATAAGAGTCATTCCCCAGTTGACAAATGCTCAAAGGATATGAGCAGGCAGTTAGTTTTTGAAGGAGGAAATCCAGGCTATCAAGTCATATGAAAAAAATGCTCCAAATCACTAATAATTAGAGAAATGCAAATTTAAGTAGTTCTGAGGTTCCACTTTGCACCAATCATATTTGACAAAGTTGACAAAGAAAATGACAAATGTTGGAGGGGCTTTGGGAAAGCACGCACGTTAATGTACTGTCGGTAGAGCAGTGAATTGGTCCCACTACTCTGGAAAGCACTGTAAAACTCTGTCCAAAAAGTTACTATACTGTATATATCCTTTGACATGAAACACCACTGCTAGGCCCATATCCCAAGGAAGTCAAAAAAAGGAAAAGCAACCATATAGACAAAAATATTTATAGCACTTTCTGTATTGACAAAGAATTAGAAACTAAGGAGATGCCTATTGGTTGGTGAATGGCTAAGCAAATTACCATATTTGAAGGTAATGGAATACTTTGGTGCTGTAAGAAATTATGAAAGGTCTGGCTTCAGCTAAATTTGGAAGGACTTGCCTGAATTGATTTGGAGTGAAGTGAAAATAAGTGGGAGAACAATATATTCAATAACAACATTGTAAAGACCAAAAACTTTAAGAATTTTGATTAATTAAGAAATATTTAAGAATTTTGATTAATAGAATGACCAACCTTGATTCTAGAAGAGCCATAATGAAGCATTCCATCCACTCTCCCCTCCCCATCCCCAAGGTGTATTCTGGATGCAGAATGAGACCTAGAATCTTTAAAAACATGGCTGGCTGTTGAGGGCTTTTGTTTGGTCGTGCATATGTGTTATAAGGGTTTTTTTTTTCAATGAAGGAGAGAGAAGGAAGAGAGAAAAAATAGATTTTTGTTATTGGAAAAAATTACATTAAAAAAGACAAACTAAACAGAATTTATATTTGATCCTAATGGCAATAGGAAGCCATTTCAATTGATTGAGCAGAGGCATGATATGGTTAGATCTAATGACTATGACTTTGGTAGCAGTATGTAGGAAGAAACTTGAGGCAGGAAGACCAGTTAGGGGGCTTTTGGCAGTAATCTAGACAAGAAGTGATGAGGACCCCACCTGGGATAGTAGCTTTCTGAGTGGAGGGAAGAGATCAGATGTTCGAGATGTTGGGGAAGTAGAAGAGAAACATTTTGTCAACTGGTTGGGTAGATTGCAAGAGAAAGATTAAGCAGCTGAGGATAATGCTTAGGTTTTGAATGTGGGAGACTGGAAGAATGGTGGAATCTTTAATAGCAACTGGGAAGTGTGGATGATGGAGGGTTTGGGCAGAAAGATGATGAGGCCATTTTTTGATAAGTTGAGTTTGAGATGTCCCTGGGAAATGTACAATAATGGTGTTAATGTGGCTTGGGACCTCAGGAGAGAGACTAGGGCTGGCTGTGTCCATCTGTGAATTATCTGCAGAGAGATGGGAATAAAGCCTTTGGGAGCTGGGAAGGTAACCAAAAAAGGGGAGAGAGGGGAGAGAAAAGGTTCCAGGACAGAACCTTGGGGAACAGTTAATGTATGTGAGGGATGATTGACTATTAAAGGAGATGACAAAGGAGGGATCAGGCAGGAAGAAGGAGAATCAGCAGAGATGAGTGCCTTGAAGACCCAGAGAGGAGAGAGTATCCAGGAGGAAAAGATGGTCTACAGTAGCAGATGCAGCAGAGAGGTCTAGAAGGGATGCGAACAGAGAAAAGCCCATCAGATTTGACAATTAAGGTAGTATTAGTAACCCTGGAGAGTGATAACATAAGTATATTATTAAGGGTTTAGAAGGCAGGGCTAGGGCAGCCAGGAAAGGCCCCACGTTGTTCAGATTTGAATTTGAATTGTAAGAGTGGGTACAATTTAGTTGGAAAGGAATGGGGAGGATACGTCAAGGTTATAGGAGCAATGTGGGCTAAGATGCAAACTAGGCCTGCTACGTACTCAGATCCAATCTAATTCAATCCAACAAGCATTCATTAAGCACCTACCAATCGTAAAGTACTAAGAACTTGTTGCAGCTGGATAGAGTACAGGGCCGGGAGTCAGGAAGACTCATCTTCCTGAGTTCAAATCCAGCCTCAGACACTTACTAGCTATGTGACCCAGAGCAAATCGCTTAACGCTGTTTGCCTCAGTTTCCTCATCTGTAAAATGATCTGGAGAAGGAAATGGCAAACCACTCCAGTATCTTTGCCAAGAAAACCCCAAATGGACTCACAAAGAATCAAACGCAACTGAAAAGGGATGGTGAATTATCACCTCTTGATTATAATCACAAGTACTGGGGATAGAAAGAGAGAGCCTTTGCTCTCGATGAGTATCACCATTCTCCTGGAGGCAGTGAAGAGTCCAGCATGGCCAGAGCCAATGGACTGTATAGCTGAAGAGTGAGATACAAGGCAGGAGAAGTAGCAGGAGGGCTAGATGGCAGAGGACCTTGGATGCAGACTGAGGCACTTGGCTGCTGAAGGTCTAGAGGAGGCATTGAAGGTTTTGGAATGGAGTGCGATAGTTGCAAAGTAGTATTGTAGAAGATTAACTGGTATGTAGGATGAGTTGTGTGGTAGGTAAGGAAAGACTTCATGCTACATCCATCCATCCCTTCTGCTTCCAAGGACACTTTTTCAAAAAGGAAGTAGTAGACCAAAGGTTGTGTCAAGTCTCATACATGACCGTGACCTGAAGCAAGTATAATCCCGAGTTTGTCCTTTACAATAGCCAGCCCACATCATTTTCTAACCAAGAAGGCAAGTAATGAGTCCCGAGTCCAGTAGAGGTAATGAGCATCTACTTCTGGTGACAGAAGGGCAGAAGGCTGAGAGAAGGGGACACAGTAGAGAATGCTAGCCACATTTGTTCCATTGGATCACAGTTGTTTGTGCCTCTAGTGCTTAGATGAGTAATACTGGGTACCTAAGACATGAAATATGTTGGCAGCCCAGTAAGTAATTAACACCCCATATGTCATTCCCTGGACTTGCTTTGGATGGTAGAAAACCACGGCGTACTTTTGGATAACAGAGTTCATTTCCCTGGCATTTTTTAGCTCTTCCAAGCAAAGCCAATTAGGGTTTTGTTTTGTTTTGTTTTGTTTGTAGCTTATTTGTTTGCCTTGGAGCCAAGCATGCAGCCAGCGACCAATCCTGCAAAAACCCAGATACAAATTCCAGAGCCAGAGGAAGCAAATATTATGATTGGCAGGAACTTTGGTGGCCTGGTTGTGTTGGGGGTCTTTGCTCACAGTGGGATGTTGGATCTTTGCTGCAGGGTTATTCAGTGGTACTGACTTTTTGCTGAGTTTTGAGTTTACTCCACTACCACCCTCTGTTCCCCAATAGCCTCTTAGATTTGTATAGGGCTTTTTTTTCCCTAATGACATCCTTGTCCATTATTTCATGTGATCCTCATAATACTCATGGACTTGAATAGAGTGAGTATTATGCTCAATTTTTAGGTGAGGACAAGACCCACAAAAGCCTTTATGCCCCCTTTTTCCCCCCAAGGATCACAAGGTACCTTAGTGGCTGAGCCAGGGCCCATTTCTCTTGGTCTGGTACTTTTTATTCTGTACCATGTTTCTTGGTTAGGGCAGAGGAATCATTGGAATTGGAACAACTTGACTTTGAGAAGATCTAAATCTTCTCTGATACTTTTCTTTCTAGATTCCTGAGACAAGTAAATCAGTGGTGGAGAAAGCAATGGCTTCACCCCTCTTACATCTTGACTGACTTCTTATGCAGAGAGAGAGAAAGTAGTTTCTTCTCTAAGCTCAACTATACTCTTTCCCTGCCTTCATTTTGTTCCCTAATGCCCTACAAGGAAAAGAACCATGTGGCATCCTTTTGTTGTGCCTCCTGCATGGAGCCTTCCCTGACTTATTCTAATGAACTCTGCTGGGGGTGCAATGGATGGGATGCTAGACTTGGAGTCAGGAAGACCTGAGTTAAAATTCTTCATCAGACACTTGCTAGCTGTGTGATCCTGGGAAGTTCATTTGAGATTCAAGGCCCAGCACTCTGTCCACTCACTGCACCGTCTAGCTGTTACCTCTTACGTGAAACTTTCTTTGTCCCTCCCTCCCAACTCCCCTTCCCCAGTATCTTAATTGTCACACCTGATGGTCTGTACCTCAGTTTAACCATTTGTTAAATGGAGCACAGGATTGTCATAAGGATCAAAAGAGATAACATGTAGAAAGAGCTTTGTAAACCTTAAAACACTATAAGATGCTCAGCTATTGCTATTATGGTCCCATGTTGATCTCTTTCTCACCATCCACTCCCTTCTGCAATCTTCTGAGTCTACATGTGATAAAAATACCATCTTGAAGGTTAACGCTTCTTATCTGCTAAATCCAATGGCCAGTTCTCATCCTCTGACTTTTCTCTACTTTCTGACATTGTTAGAATTCCTCCTTGTTGCATACATTTTCTTTCTTTAGCTTCTGGGATATTGCTCTGTCTTTGCGCTTTTCCTACCTGTCTCACTTGCATTTATCATTTTCCTTTGCTAGTTTCCCATCCTTCTTCTACCCCTGAAGGGTAACTCCTGAATACTCTTCTTTTCTTGATCTGTGGTCTTGTATATCTGTAATAGTAAATGGTTGACTATTAAAGGAGATGACAAAGGAGGGATCAGGCAGGAAGAAGGAGAATCAGCAGAGATGAGTGCCTTGAAGACCCAGAGAGGAGAGAGTTTCCAGGAGGAAAGGATGGTCCACAGTAGCAGATGCAGCAGAGAGGTCAAGAAGGGATGGGGATGGAGAAAAGACCATCAGATGTGACAATTAATATATTGGGGAAGGGGAGTTGGGAGGGAGGGATAAGGAAAGTTTCACGGAAGAGATAACAGCTAGATGGTGCAGCAATTGGTTAGAGTGCTGGGCTTTGAATCTGAAAGACCCTGACTTCAAATATGGCCTCAAACACTTCCTAGCTGTGTGACCTTGTGTTTGTCTCAATTTCTTCAACTGTAAATGGGCATCATAACAGCACCCACCTCCCAGGGTTATTGTGAGGCTCAAATATATAATAATATTTGTAAATATAATATTTGTAAAGCACTTTATAGCTTTATAAGATAGGTAATTCTGGAGAGTGACAGAAATCTATTATTAAGAGTTCAGAAGGGGTAGAGCCAAGATGGCAACTGGAAAGCCGGGACTTGCCTAAAGCTCCATACCAGGTCCCTCCAAACACCTATAAAAATGGCTCTGAACAAATTCTGGAGCTGCAGAACCCACGAAATAACAGAGGGAAGCAGGACTCCAGCCCTGGGTACCCTGGATGGTCACAGGGAAGGGTCTATCGCACGGAGCTGGGAGTGGAGCAGAGCAGAGCCCAGTGTGGCCACGCGAGGACCAACTAGACCTGGAGCCACGCAGAATAGGCCCTAGCACCCTGAATCAGTGAGCTGTGGCAGTTGCCAGACTTCTAACCCACCAACACCAAAGACAACAGAGAAGGTTAGTGGGAAAAATCTTCTGGGACAGAGTGAAAGGAGTGCGTAGTTGGCTACCGCCCCTGGGGGTGGCAGAGGTGGTGCAGCTCTGAGACTGCTTCCAGAGCTATAGCTGCAGTTGCTTCCGGCCCCAGGCCCACCTGGTGGGAGGAATTAGGTGGCAGATCAGAGCAGGAGTGCAGAGCCTGCTTGGATCTGAGTCATTGTCCAGGTTGGCGGTTCTTGGGGGAGGAGTAGCACTAGTGTGGCAGAGCTTGCTGCGTAGAAATAGCTCTGAAAACAACAGGGCAGCCCCTCAAGCTTGGAACAAAATGCTCTCTACTCTACAAGCAGTCATACCCCGATGAAAAGCTCAAGGATCAAGTAGTTGGCTGGGAACATGAACAGGCAGCGAAAACGGACTCCAGACTCAGACTTTGGAATCTTTCTTTGGTGGCAAAGAAAACCAAAACATACAGCCAGAAGAAGTCAACAAAGTCAAAGAGCCTACATCAAAAGGCTCCAAGAAAAACGTGAATTGGTCTCAGGCCATGGAAGAGCTCAAAAAAGATTTGGAAAAGCAAGTAAGAGAAGTAGAGGAAAAAGTGGGAAGAGAAATGAGAATGATGCAAGAAAACCATGAAAGACAAGTCAGTGACTTGCTAAAGGAGACCCAAAAAAATACTGAAGAAAATAACTCCTTAAAAAATAGACTAACTCAAATGGCAGAAGAGCTCCAAAAAGACAATGAGGAGAAGAATGCCTTGAAAGGCAGAATTAGCCAAATGGAAAAGGAGGTCCAAAAGACGACTGAAGAAAATACTACCTTAAAAATTAGATTGGAGCAAGTGGAAGCTAGTGACTTTGTGAGAAATCAAGATATTATAAAATGGAATGAAAAAAATGGAAGACAATGTGAAATATCTCATTGGAAAAACCACTGACCTGGAAAATACATCTAGGAGAGATAATTTTAAAATTAGACTACCTGAAAGCCATGATCAAAAAAATAGCGTAGACATCATCTTTCAAGAAATTCTCAAGGAGAACTGCCCTGATATTCTAGAGCCAGAGAGTAAAATAGAAATTGAAAGAATCCACCAATCGCCTCCTGAAAAAAATCCCAAAGAGAAAACTCCTAAGAATATTGTTGCCAAATTCCAGAGCTCCCAGATCAAGGACAAAATACTACAAGCAGCCAGAAAGAAACAATTTGAGTATTGTGGAAACACAATCAGGATAATACAAGATCTAGCAGCTTCTACATTAAGGGATCGAAGGGCTTGGAATATGATATTCTGGAGGTCAGTGGAGCTAGGATTAAAACCAAGAATCACCTACCCAGCAAAACTGAGTATCATGCCCCAAAGGCAAAATATGGATTTTCAATAAAATAGAGGATTTTCAAGCTTTTTGAAAGACCAGAGCTGAATAGAAAATTTGACTTTCAAACACAAGAATCAAGAGAAGCACGAAAAGGTAAACAAGAAAGAGAAATCATAAGGGACTTACTAAAGTTAAACTGTTTTGTTTACATTCCTACATGGAAAGATGATGTGTGTGATTCATGAGACCTCAGTATTAGGGTAGCTGAAGGGAATATACATTCATACATACATACATACATATATGTATATATAGACAGAGGGCACAGGGTGAGTTGAATATGAAGGGATGATATCTAAAAAAAATAAAATTAAGGGGTTAGAGAGGAATATATTGAGAGAGGGAGAAAGGGAGAGCTAGAATGGGGTAAATTATCTTGCATGAAAGTGGCAAGAAAGAGCAGTTCATTGGAAAGGAAGAGGGGGCAGGTGAGGGGGAATGAGTGAATCTTGCTCTCATTGGATTTGACCTGAGGAGGGAATAACATACACACTCAATTGGGTATCTTACCCCACAGGAAGGAAGGAGGAAGGAGATAAAAAGGGGGGATGATAGAAGGGAGGGCAGATAGAGGGAGGAGGTAATCAAAAGCAAACACTTTTGAAAAGGGACAGGGTCAAGGGAGAAAATTGAAGAAAGGGGGACATGATAGGAGGGAGCAAAATATAGTTAGTCTTTTACAACATGAGTATTATGGAAGGGTTTTACATAAGGATACGCATGTGGCCTATGTTGAATTGCTTGCCTTCTTAGGGAGGGTGGGCGGGGAGGGAAAAGGGGAGAGAATTTGGAACTCAAAGTTTTAAAAGCAGATGTTCAAAAAAAGTTGTTTTTGCATGCAACTAGGAAATAAGATATACAGGCAATGGGGCATAGAAATCTATCTTGCCCTACAAGAAAGTAAGGGAAAAGGGGATGGGGGGAGTGAGGTGACAGAAGGGAGGGCCAGCTGGGGAATGGGGCAATCAGAATGTATGCCATCTTGGAGTGGGGGGAGGGTAGAAATGGGGAGAAAATTTGTAATTCAAAATCTTGTGGAAATCAGTGCTGAAAACTAAAAATATTAAATAAAAATAAATAAATACCTTGGGGGGAAAAATGTTCAGAAGGCAGGGCTGGCTGGGGCAGTCTGGAAAGGCCCCACATTGTTGGGACTTGAATTTGGAGAGTAGGTAGAACTTTGGTGGATAGGAATGGGGCAGACATCTCAGGGTTAGGGGTGATATGATGAGCTCCTAGAGTCTCTGTTATCATTTCAATGTAGATGACTACCAGATTTATACGTCCAGCCCAGTCTTTCTCCTGAAGTCTGGTCCTGTATGAGCAATTGTCCATTACTAATCTCCACTTGGAGGTCCCACAGGCACCTCATATTCATCATGTTCAAAATTGAAGTCATTCTCTTCTCCACTAAATCTGCTTTTCCTCCAGACTTTCTTGTTTCTCTTGAGGGCACACTGCCATCTGCCCAGTCACTCAGGTTTATAACCTCAGAGTTAGTTGTGAGTCATCCTCCCTTTTTCTCACCTCCCATGTTTAATCAGTCATAGTCTTGTTAATTCTATCTCCACAACACGCCTCCAATCTAGCCCCATCTCTTTGCTCACGAAGCTCTTGTCACTATTGTAATAGTGTAGAAGAAAAGACTACTCTAAGTCTCCTAATTGATTTCCTTTCTCCAGTTCATTCTTCACACTCCTGCCAAAATAATCTTCCTAAGTCATAGGTCTGACTGTGTCATTTAGCACCGCTTTATTTTCTCTAGGATAAAAAGCAAACTACAACCTGTTTTTAAGACCTCTGGCCCTAATCTACCTTTCCAGTCTTATTTCATGTTACCCATTTTAATGAACTCTATCTCCCAGGGACTGAACATGCCATCTCCTACCTCCATGTACAGGCTCCCCCCAACCCCCTGCCCACTCTGCCTTGGAATACCTCTCCTCAGTCTTTCCTGTCTCTCAGAATCTTTATCTTCCAATAAGACTCAGCTCATATAATAATAATAGCAATGATGATGATGGTGATGATGAGATAGCTAGCATTTATATAATGCCTTATATATGCCAGGTGCTGTGCTAAGTGTTTTACAAATATTATCTTGTTTGAGCCTCACAATAACTCTGGGAGGTGGCTGCTAATATTTATGCCTATTTTATAGTTGAAGAAACTGAGGCAAACAGAGGTCAAATGTTTTTTTGCTCAAGATCACACAGCTAGGAAGTGTTTGAGGCCATGGTTGAAGTTGGGTCTTTCAGATTCAAGGCCAGCACTCTATCCACTGTACCATTTAGCCACTAACTCACTGCTCCCATGAAACTTTCCTTGTCCCTCCCTCCCAACTCCCCTTCCCCAACTCATACCCATTGATTGGTGCTCTCTCCCTCCTGAAATTATCTTGTATTTACTTCTCAGAGTAAGTATCCACACCGGTAG
The DNA here is from genome assembly GCF_011100635.1 of Trichosurus vulpecula. NCBI lineage: Eukaryota > Metazoa > Chordata > Mammalia > Diprotodontia > Phalangeridae > Trichosurus > Trichosurus vulpecula. Next base: position 93,195,947 of record NC_050577.1, read on the forward strand.
ATTACTGTATATTTGAGGACAAAGACAATTTTATTTTTGCGTCTTTGGTTCTTAACACAATGCCTCATTCATAATAGGTATTTAGTAAATGTTTCTTGAATTGAATCGAATTCTCTGAACTGTTGTAGCACTTATTGTCCAAACCACAGAGTAGCCCTTAATCAAATATTTAAAATCATAATATAATTATATAATCTAAGAACTGGAAAGGACCTTAGAGGCGCTCTAGTTCAGCCTCCTGCCCATTTTAAGAATCCATTCTCCAGCATCTCTGTAAGACAGTATTTAAGCTTATCCTTGAATACTGGTAGTGATGGGGAGCTCACTGTCTCATTCTATTGCTGGACAGCGCTAATGGTTTAAAAGGGATTGATCCTTGCATCCTCCTTTGGCAGTTTCTTCTGCATCAGTCAGTCATGAGTCTTGCTTCTCCAGACAGATTATAAACTCCTTTGAACAAAGATTTTGCCGTATAATGTTGCCAGGCATAGCAGGAAGGTTGGATTTAATGCCAAAGGGGACCTGGATTTGAACCTGCAATTTATGACTTACCGGTATCACCTCACCTTGGCAAGCCACTTAACCTCCTGATGTGCAAAAGGAAGGAGTTGGATGTTGTTAATTCATTCAGTCCGGTCTGACTCTTTGTGACCCTATGGACCATGGCAAAAGTTGGGTGGGATTACCTCTAAAGAGCCCTTTCATCTCTAAAGCCCCAAATTTATGATCCTGTGGCTATTTTCTAATTGCTTAATTAATTGGTGTTTAAGTGTCCACCTAGTCTTATGGTTGGGGGTAAAAGAGAACTGCTATCATCTTTTACTAGAGAGAACAGTGAGCATTCTAAGTGCTCCAGAGAGTATGCTCTGGAGGGATTTCAGATTCTAGAATCCGAACTTGCTCAGCCCTGACCCAAAGATCCAATTTAAGGTGAATGGGTTCTGATAAATGGCACCAGGCCTGGGGAAATCTTCAGGTCCAGATGTCATCAGCTGCCGCATCACCATTTTTTGCTGTCTGGCTGCTTCGGTGCCTGTCTTTTTAAGAGATCCTAGCCCTCCCTCCTGCAGACATCCCCAGTACAGCGAGTAGTTGCTTCTCTACCAGCCCCCGACACAGGTAGCAATGGCAGCTTGCTGCATTCCCCCCATCCACAGCTTCTGCAGATGGCCCCGGGGCATCCTGAGCGGGGACGCTGCTGGCTAGAGCCTTCCAAACCATTGCCTGTGATGTATCCTGGGTCAGCCCATGCTGCTTGCCATCCGCTTGTTGCGCCGCATCGGGGACCAGGAACACACCCAGTTCTAGTCCCCATCTGTTGCAGTCGTGCGGCAGCATTAGCATTGAATAGCAGCCGAACCTTAGAACCTGCTTGTACAAAGGAGGGGGGGCGGGTTGGAAAAGCCCTTCTCTTATGGACCTTTCAAGAGAGGCAGAAGGATTTTTCAGAGCCGTGAGTGCCGTTTGTTTTCCATTTCTAGTGTTTTGTCATTTGGCTTTTTTTCTGCTTTCTTTTTTCTTTTTTACAAATCATCACTTATTTTTGTTAGCGTTCAGGGAAAGGAAATGTGCTGTGTGGTTTGGGGCGGAGTAAGGCAGCATTCTAGGACCTTAGATTTAAAATGCATGCTGGTTGCGCATTCTGATAACTCTCCATCCCCCCCCCCCCCGTACCGCCCCCCCCCCCCATGATGTTTTGTTTCTTCTGCATGCAAAGATGACCCTGAGTTGTTTTGATATCAGGGCAAATCTCCCAAGGTTGAATAAATTGTCTATTTTCCTTATTGGGACTATATGATTTTTCCTTACATAACTTTTACCTTGATGATTTAACAAGGGCTTAGCCAGTGGGAGTTGGGTGGGGGGGCGCGCAGCGCAAAGTGCATATGAAGAGTACGTGGGTGGGATTATTTGATTTCTCCTCTAGCCTGTCTGGGTTATACCTTGCCTTATAGCTTGTGTGGGCATGGCCCTAGCTATCACTCATACAGGTGCTCCGTGCTGCTCTACACCCCTCCCCCCTTTTCTTGCCATCCCACCTCTATTTAATGGAAAGTTTCCTCACCGCCATTCTTCCCCAGTATATATTTGGTGTCCCTTCCCATCCTTTAAGCCTGCTCTTTGTGACTGAAATTCCGCCAGAATATGGGTAAGGGAGCCTTCTGAAAGGATTTGGGGAAAGCTTGGTGACAACCTGTATCACCTATTTCGATTCTCCTTCTGGGTTGCCTTCCTGGCCAAGCATCACTCTGGTAAATTGTCGTTTCGGAATTCTCTCAGAAGATCTGGCTCCATAACGCAGACCTGTTGCACATATAAACATGTAGGGAGAATCTTGAGGGAGGAAGAGAAAATAAAAACAAAAGGGGGCTTCCATCCCCATCCCTTCCCCCATTCCCCACACCCCACCCCCTCCAGTAAACAGAGTTCAGATTAATTCCATCATGCCGCACTTTTTGTTTGATCTGTGGTAAGGGATGGACAGTGGCCCAGAAAAATGGTCAGAATCCCCAGGAGCTGTAATTAATTAGTCATTCAAATAGTGGAGTGGCTTGTGGGATTGTAGGCACCGAATAAGAGTAGGAATTTTGTGTTTTAATTTTGGCTGTACCTCTAATTCTGTATAGCCTTATGTTGGGTGCTTTAACCTGTCCTGGGTCATTTTCCTCCTATGTAACATGCGAAGGGGAAGACTAGGTGATCTCTAAGGTCTATTCTAGTTTTCAGTTTCTGTGATTCAACATGGAATGATGCATTTATATAGTATTTTTAAGGTTCACAAAGTACTTTAAAATATCTCATTTTATCCTCATAACAACTTTGGGAGGTAAGTTTGATTATTATCTTTATTTTACAGATGAGGAAACTGAGGCAGTGTTTTTTTTTTATGGTTCAGGGTCACCATAGCTAGTAAATGTTGGAGGCTGGATTTGAACTCAGGTCCTCCTGACTCTAAGTCCTGCGCTCTAATCCACTGTGTTATCCAGATGCCTCTAATATATTTAATTGAGCAGCTACCAGGTTTTTCTGTGTCTGTGCTAGTATGTAATTCTTTGGGCAAGCATCACTCTGGCGAATTGTATCTTTTCTGAATTCTCTCAGAAGATCTAACTCCACAACATGTACTTGTTGCATATTTAACTTATAGTGAGACTCTTGAACCTGTGATGGTAAGCTGCCCTCAAGGAGATTACAATCTATTTGGTAAGATAAGACTAACATAAACAAAAATTTTAAGGGAAAAAATACAAAACTGCATAGAATCGAGTATCAGTTTGTATGTTATATGCTATTATGTGGTTTAGGACAAAGGTGTCAAATATGTGTGGAACACTTCTCAGTGTTCGCCCCCTTCCTCATCAGATCAAAATTGAAAATATTTAACAAAATGAAAATACAGTGTAACATAGATAATGTTAATTTGTAGTTTTTCTAGGTCAGTATGTGACCTGCAGGGATTCTTATGGATGGTTTAATGGTCCCTTTTCCATTTGAGTTTGACACCACTGCTTTGGGAAATCAGACAAAAGAAAATTTAAAGCAGTCTGGAATAGTTGGGAGAGACTATGTAGAGAAGGTGGGATGTGGGCTGGGATCATAGATTAGGATGTTAGAAAGGACCTTAGCAGACATCTATTCCAAATTGTTAATTTTATTTATAAGAAAACAGGTCTAAGGACTTGCCTAAGGTAGTGTGAGTATGAGAGCCAGGGCTTGAACCTGGGCTGCCTGACCACCAGCACAGTGCTCATTCTAATGGGCTTAAGCTCTGTATGCTTTTTTATTTTTTTTTTTAAAGCTGGTTCTAAATCCACTTGATTATACTCGGATCTAACTCACATTCCACTGTCTTATCTATAGGTTAATATGAGAAAGAGACAGACAGAGACAGACAGACGGACACACATTCAGTCAAATGCTTTGTTGAAATGCAAATATACCATCTCCACAGCATTCTCCTAATCTGCTAGTCAAATGACCTTGTCCAAAAAAATAAAAAAGATGGCAAACCCTAAGCAGAGATATAATCAGAAATTCTGGTGCCCAGGCGAAATTGGAAGGGAGAGGAGGTAGATGTGGAGGAAAGTCCTCTAGGCCATACCCACACGGGGTGGCAGAGAAGACAGTTTGCCCCATTGGTACAGTTTCACTTGGCAGCTCCCTGGAGGAGCTAGAGATGGGGACAGTGTCAGGCAGGAGGTGTAGGAATGGGACAAGAAAGGGGGCAGGTAGGCACCTGAAGAGTGGTAGTTTTGGCAGAGTCACAATAAGGAACTTGGAAATGCCATGTAGGAGGAGTTGACAGTGTGGAAGACAGTTTGTCCCTTTGTGTGCAGTCCTGCAGATAAATATCTTGGAGGAGGTGAAGAATAAGGGAGTGCTGGGGGGTGGGGGGTGGGTAGCAGAGCTTAGACAGTAACAGGGGCAGGATAGTGGTGATATCCTTGTGATGCCCTCAACCCAAACACCCCTTCAGAAAGGGATGAGTCATGGCAATGGAGTGGGACCCTAACCTAATGGTGCATGGATGTGGACCACCCAGAAGACCATTAAACATTAGGACAGGCAGGTGAAAGCAACCCCACATCAGGTTGGTACCCTGGATCAAAGTTACAGCTACTCCTCCCTAGTTACTTCTGTCTTTTATTGTACAGATACCTGAGATAAAATTCCTCTCTGGGTTTCTAATTTGATTAAGGGGAGGGAAACCTAGAGGAAGATGATTCATTTCATTTCAGTTCTGTTCCTCTATTAAGTCAAATCTCTTTTTCTTGCACCATCTGTCATATTTGAACCTGTTTGCTATTGTCTGCTTGACTGATCTCTTTATGTGGTTCTACTGCATAGTTCTCCTGATAAAGGTCACACTGCCGAGCATTTGTTTAATCTGATAAGTATTCTTTTAATCTTCATAAATTCCGTTTTTGATACCTTCAGGGAAGCCACAGGGCCTGGGAAGGAGGGGGTTGAAGGAGAAGAACCAAAAAAAAAAAAAAACCCCAGCAAAATCAGACTTTTGTCTTCTTTGTGGTTTGATTTGCTTTGCAGTCGAGGTAAGCAGGAATAAGATTTTATTGCTTAATGCATGTTTTTAAGAGCATCCTCCATCTGCCTTGGTAATTAGAGCTCTAGCTCATTAGTCACGGTATGTGAAGACAAGACGTGTGTAGGTTCCACTAAACAACATAACACCCATATTAAAATAGTGTGAGGGGCTGTCCAAACAACCTTCATCAGTATCCAGCAGCTTTACTAAACGGAACCTTCACTGATCCCCCTTGCTGGTAATGACCTTATCCAAGGAAGGCACACGATAACCTTATTCTGCACCTTTCCAAAGTACTTACCACAGGTTGTTGTATGATATGGTTACCTATGTACTTACCTAATTCTCCCATTAAGCTGTAAGCTCCTTGAGGGCAGGGATCTGTCTTATCTAATTTTTTTCTCTCCTCAAGGGCATAGTTCTGTACAACTAATGTTTATTGAATCGAACCCTGTCACCACAATAGTTGGGGTTTGGTAGCATAATATGTTTCCTTCACCAGATAGCACAATTCACGTCCTCTGCCCATAGAGGGAGTTTGAGGCACTGCCTTGATGGGTAACTGGAGCTCCAGAGAGCCCCAGGTTAAGGAACAAGACCAGAGGTGGAAACAGTTTGATTATAGGTAGGTTCTCCTTTAATGGGGGGTGGGGAGACACTGTCATTATATAAATCCCTAGAAGGATAAGGTTTTCTTGTTCTTGAGAAGTTCTATAACCAGCAAAACAATATTAGTGGGGAACCTCAACCTCCCCCTCTCAAAACTAGATAAATCTAACCTTAAAATAAACAAGAAAGAAGTGAACAGAATTTTAGAAAAGTTAGATATGATAGACATCTGGAGAGAAATTCTGTGCAAATCCATTAAGTCTCATTGGTCATTCCAGAATGTGGGGACCACTAGACCAGGGATGTACTTCTATCTGTTTTCCTTCTAGTTCAGTGGTTGCTCTCTCATCCTTTCCCACCTGTGTTTGTAAGACTTCTCTTTGCTTCCTTAGTCATCCTCACATCTCCTTCTTACCGGTAGGGGAATTCTTTAGGGAATCCTTTTGGTTCCCATGGGACTTGCCTTGTTTTTTCTCTTGAAGAACAGGTGGCATTGCCATGATTTACTGGCAAGAATCTTTCATGTGTTGGAACAATGAAGGTTTAATAGCTAAAGTTGAACTACTCAGCCTGTCATTCAGTGCCCTCAGCAGTCTGCCCATACCCTACCTGTTAAAACTGATCCCTCTACTCCCAGCTTCCACTCTAGTAAAGGTGTAGTCTTCATTCTTTCTTTTGTGTGTAGAGTGCCATGCCCTTGCTAATGTGGGGAGTCCTGGCCAAAGTCCTTCCTTTCCTCCATTCCAAACCATCCAGACCCTCAATGCCCAACTTAAATCCTACCTTATATCCCAGCCTCCGTGGGCTTTTCCAGTCTCCACTGATTTCTTCTTTCCCTGAACAGTTTTTATAGTCTGTATAATCTAACCATGGATTATCTGTTGTCATTCACGTATTGGGGTCATAGACTCTTAGAGCTGGAAGGAACCTCAATCTAATGCTTTCATTTTACAGGTGAGGAAAGTGAGATCCGGAGCAGTGAAGTGGTTTGTTCCAGGGCACCCAGCAGTAAACAGAGGAACTGGGATTTGAATTCAGGCTTTACTCACTCTGAATCCGGTGTTGCGTAATTCAACAAACATTTATTAAGCACCAACTGTGTACCAGGCATGTACTATGTGCAGTGTGTCCAGGGTCACATAGGTAGTAAACAGCAGAACTAGGATTTGAACTTGGGCTTACTGACTCTGAATCCAGTGTTGTGTAATACAACAAAAGTTTATTAAGCACCAGCTGTGTACCAGGCACGTGCTATGTGCTGTGGGTACATAGAAAATAACTAAAGTCATCATCACCCTCAAGGAGCTTATATTTTAGTGCATGGCGATTTCTCATCTATTCTTTAGTTGTTTCTTGTGTGCTATTTTTGCCTTCTCAGGAAGAGTCTAAGTTCCCCAAGTTCAAGGATGGCTTCTGTATTTTATCCCCTATATATTCTGTATGTTATCCGCTATAGATTTTGACAGCGTTAGACATCTAGTAGCTATTTCATGGATATGTGTTGACGTGTTAAACAGTAGCCTTAAAAATTCTTTAGGTTTGGACATCATGTTAACAGTATGAATTAGTTTCTCTATGTAAACAATTCATGCACTCAAAATTCAGATATAGTTTTCTTGAAATAAAGTTATCCATGTATAGTGTAGACAGACCATCCCTGGCGCATAGGCGGTATTTAAGATAATTTTGAAATTTCAATGTTAACAGTAGGAAAAGTTTGTTTCTTGCTGTCCTTTCTTTATTTCTCTCTCATTTCCAGGAAACCACCTCCCCACACAGCCTATTCCTACTCCTTCACCAAAGCGGTCCTTGCTTCTAAATTACGTTTTCCTCCATTCAAGGCCCAATTCCATCTATATGGCTGATCTCCCTCAGATGGTGTGAAATTAAAATAATTGGCTATTGAAGTATAAATGATGTGTAATCCCTTCTCTGGGCTCATTTCTCCGACTCCCACTCTCACTGGAAGCTTGAGTCCCTAGAGAATAGGTGGCTACTTCTGCCCCCAGGGACTTATTGGGGTAACTGGGGAGGGATTACCCTCGTCCTACCCCAGGGGCAGGGGAACAAGGGGTTTCTAGTACTGTGCCCAGGAGCCCCCATCCAATGCACTTCCCATTGTTAGTCAACCAATACAACTCTATTAGCTTTTACAAATTCAATTTACTGAAAAGGTATTGCAAGAATGATCATTATAAAACATTTTCCCCCAAACTGGGGGTGTATTCTCCCCCTTGTACACATGAGGGGAGAGTGGACTCAGAAGTAAAGTATAGTGGTAATGAGGTACAGACTTAGAAGAAAAATGTAGTAAATACCTCCTGATTCTTGGACCAGACTGTCCATTGTGGAGTCCTCATGAATTTCCCCTTAAGTGTAGATTTCAGCAGAGCTCCAGGTGTTGACATCTTTCTAGCTTTTTTTCTCCATCACAAGGAGTCGCCATCCTTGGGGAACTATCTTTCTGTCTCCATCTCTAGCGACTTCCTCTGTCCTTGACCATTCACACACTGACCACTCTGCTACCAATATCTGAGGTTAAAAAACTAATAAACACAAGATACATTATTGCCCACAGATATATTGTTGGCATCCCTCTCTGGGCATGTGCTGGCTGTTCTCTCCCTCACCCAGTGGCTCATGGCAGTACTGCCTCACTCACCAGGAAAGAGAAGGAGCAAAAGGGCCAATAGAGGGGGGTAGATGACACCTTTTGTATGTACGCTCAGTTCCATTTTAGCAAGAATCAGCAGTCCTTCTGGATCCTAATTCAATCAGAAGACTTCTTTATCATGATACAGACCCATAATCACTCATGACCAAGCCATGACGCACACATGAAGTGTGTCAAGCCTCTACACATAGATGAATTGGAAAGAGGCAAAGACTGTCTTCATATGCCTCAAGTCCTGAAGCCAATCAGGACTATTTCTGCCTGAGCCCTTATTCATTGACCAGTCCCCTAGGCTTAACCTTACCAAGGAAATTTTGCCTTTTAGAAGAGGAGTTCCATAACACAAAGGAAATGTCTCCTTCATGGACTGACTACGGGAGGTATTTTAGGAAGGAGGTGTGCTTCTTTATTGAGCCCCCCGAAAGATTTCTGGTCCTAGTTGTAATAGCAATTTTAGCTCCAAATATAGATGAAAAACATCATTGTAGGAAAAGGTATTTTCTGAATTTAGAAAAATAAGTTAAACAAGGAAATTATTTTTTAAAAGGAGTTTCAGGAAACTTGGTGGGGTTTTCCCATTTTTGCAACTCCATTAACTATCAACATGTTTTTAACCATAAATCCAAAATTGTCCAGTCCTGTAAACCACATGGGATTAGGTCACATTCTAAATCACATTTTCATGGCTGAGCAGAAGTGAAATTTTTGTGGTAGAACCCGGACATTCCAGATGACCCCAAGGCACTGCCAGAAAGACTGGTCAGTACCAGAAAAACTTAAGTCAGCTGACAGGGTTTAGAGGTGGAGCATTTTGGATCTGTTGGGCTAAAAAGTACATTGAAATGGCTAAGAGGACTCTGATAGCCAGTATTTCTGGGTGTGGTCAGATGACACAGAAAATGAAATAGAAAAAGCATCATGCTCTCATTTGGTCATAATATCGTTTCTGTTTATTATCTGGAATTCAAAATCATACTTTTTTTTTTTTTTTTGAAGCTCTCATTTTCCAGAAGAAACATAGGTCAACAGATGAGAAAAACATTTGTTGTTCAGTTATATCTGATTTCTTGTCATCCCATGGACCATACTGTCTATGGAGTTTTCTTGGCAAAGATACTGGAGTGGTTTGCTATTTCCTGTTCCAGTGGACTAAGGCAAACAGGAGTTAAGTGACTTGCCCAGGGTCACATAGCTAGTAAGTTATCTGAGGTCATATCTGAACCCAAATCTTCTGGCTCTGGGTCCAGTGCTTTATCCACTGAGCCATCTAGCTGTCTCCTAGGCAAACAGATTAAATAACTTGCTCAAAGTCACACAGCTAGTAAGTGACTGAGGTCATATTTGAACTCTGGTCTTCTCCACACCTAATGCTCTATCCACTGAGCCATCTAGTTGTCCCAAGAAAAACAAATTTAGAGTGGGTTAAGGACCTTAATGGCCATCTAGCCAAACCCCTTCTTTTTACAGGTGAGGAAAATGAGGATTGGCATTGGGGAGGGGGGGTAAGGGACTTGTTATGGCCACACAGCCAGAGGCAGGATTTGAACCCAGGTTTTCCTGGCTTGAGGAACAACAGTCTCCTGTGTTAGGCTATCTCTTACACATGCCTAGGACATTAGAAAGAATCCTGGCTACGGATTGAGAAGACTGTGGTTTGAATCCTGACTCTTCTGCTTACTACTGCTGCATGTGTGATGTTGGGCAAGGTACCTCAACTCTATCAGTCTCAGCTTCGTCATCTGTAAAAAGAGGGTATTGAACGAAATAAATTTTAAGATCCCTTCTACCGCCAGATCTGTCATCCTTTGATAATATCATACTGGTTTCAGGGGTTGAGTCTGAAAAACAACATGGAACAGATGATGGTCTAGGTACAGGAATTATTTAGCCTAATCATCTATGCCTTCTGAGTCTGTCTGCAGTTCCAGACAATGAAAATTCATGTTCAGAGTAACCATCTCACTTGGCTTTGTTAACTGGACTCGTCTTATTTTATAAAGCAGGAAAATGGCCTCTTTATACTTTAGAAATATGTTTGTTCAGCCTTAAAGTTTGGGAATTGGGGCAAAGAGAGCCTGGGGAATTCTAGCTTGTTCTTAGCTAAGCAAAAATTCAACTTACCAGATCTCCTTCATTGTATTGAGTTGGGGAGGGTTCTCCCCTACCCAATATTTTCCATTTATTGTATTAATCTTAATACTTCAATTTCCCAACGTTGTTGGTGTCATAGTATCAACTAGACAGGGGTTTTTAACCATTTTGGGATTATGGACCCCTTTCACAGTCTGGTGAAGCCTATGGGTGCCTTCTAAGAATAATGTTTTTAAGTGAATAAGATAAAGTACATGGGGTTACAAATGAAGCCAATTATATTAAAATGCAGTTATTAAAGTATTTTAAAAACAAGTTTACAGACCCCAGGTTAAGAGCCCTTTAGTATCTTATCACATAAAGGTCTTCTAGTCTACCTCAGTCCCCCATTTAAATGGTTTAGCCTATACAAATGCATTTTCCACATAACTAAAGCTTGCCCTGTAAGCAAAGAACCTGCATTATTGTAACCTGCTATTTGATGTAAATCCTTCTCTCTCTCTCTCTCTCTCTCTCTCTCTCTCTCTTTCTCTCTCCCCCTCTCTCTCTCCAGTCCAGTCAGGTTAAGTGACTTGCCTAGGGTCATGTAGCTAGCTAATCCTTGTCAAATGTCTGAGGCTGCTTTTCTAAGGAAAGCAACTTTAAGAGGTTAACAATTTCACTTTAATTAAACATACATATATCATTCACTTAGTTCAGGGGCAAAAGATCAGCCCCCTGAACCTCAGGGCAAATACAAACCAAAATTACAAACAGGGACAATATAAACAGAGCAAATAACACAGTTCCACAGACAGGCTTCGTCTGATCAAGATGTTACATACATAGTTACCAAAAAGAGAAGCACCAACATCTGGGTTTTCTTCAAAGCCGGGGGGCTCTTAACAACAGCTACCCAGAGTCTCCATACCAACACTCTTCCAGTGAGTGAGAGCCCCAAACAAAACACTAACCTCTGAGTTTATATACCTTTCTCCATACCTAATCAGCAAAAGGGTCTGGGCCTGGGGCTTCACATCTAATTAGCATAGGGTGTGGACCTGGGGCTTAGCACCTAGCAAGACTTAAGGCACTTGATTACTTTAGCATACCGAAAGGGAAAACAGTAAAAAAAAGGTCCCACCCTAATTACCTATACATGTGAGTCATCCCTCTAGTAGATCTTAAGTTCTTTGAAGGCAGGGTATGCATCATTCATCTTTCTATTCCCCCTTACACTTAGTAGGTGCTCAGTTAATATTGGTTGAGTGGATGGATGTTTATTCCTATTTGTCTGATGGCAAAGCTGAGGCATAGAGCTGTAAAATGACACCCTAGGGCCACCCTGCTGGCTTAGTGGCAGAGCAGGTCTTTAGACTCCTAGACTTCAGATCTTTCTATTAGACCATACTCCTGAAATATGGCGTATGATAGTCTATTTGGAAAGACATAGTAGCATAAGGTGCCAGAGAGGCAGCTGAAATGACCGACGGAATGGGGTAAGAGACAGAGGGAGTTAGGATGAGGTTGGAGATTGAGATTCATAAGAAGTGACTAAGATTAGTCTTTAGTCTAATGTGTTTTTAGTGACTTAGTTATTAGTCTAGAAAGAAGGCTGAGGATAGGCATATAACCAAAGCCTAGGCACAGAGGTGTAGATTCGATAAGCACAGACTTGTTCATAAATTTTGGGAGTTTTAGGACTCTGTGCCCAGAGCTGGCAGGCTGAAAAGAAGACATTTTAGGGCAAACAAAAATTAGAAATACTAGAGTACAAAATAAGTGTGGGGCAGTTTACCTGCAGAAGTGACCACGAGTTGAAAATGGAAGCAGACCCAAGGAGTGTTTAGCAACTCTACAAGAGGTAGGTATATTTGGGGGGAGGGGCATATCTCTAACCTTTAGAGATTTGATAACAAGGACAATTGAACTTTCCTACAAATAACCCCTGGGTGGCCCAGTCAGAAGCAAAACACAAAGCTGATGGCCTGACCCAGCTTAGAAATTTTTACATCTTTTTTGCTGTTGCTTGTTACATTGGCCAGCCAGTCAACAAGCATTTATTTAACATCTTGTTGTAGTTCAGTCGTTTTTCAGTTGAGTTCAACTTTTCATAACACGATTTTGGATTTTCTTGGCAAAGATACTGTAGTAGTTTGCCATTTCCTTCTCCAGTTCATCTTTACAGATGAAGAAACTGAGGCAAAGAGGGTTAAGTGACTTGCCCAGGGTCACACAGCTAGTAAGTATCTAAGGTCAGATTTGAATTCAGGAAGAAGATGAGTCTTCCTGACTCCAGGCTTGGCACTCTATCCACTGTGCCACCTAGCTGCCTCATTTAACACCTACTATGGTCTATTTTCCCATTGAAACTATTCTTAGTGTTAAAAGTGTGTTAAGACCCTGTGAAAAATTGTAATTAGGATAAAATCTGGTTTTGGTACTTCCTTTCAGAGTCCCTCTCCTTCAAGTGCCCCCTTTTTTTGTTCTGCTCCTTCCCACCCTTTCTGGTAGGTCTTCCTTCTGGTCAGCTTTCCGTTAATACCCAAAGAGATGTTTACATTTTAAAAGGGTACTATAAAAGAGTGACAAACCATCAAGACCCAAAGAAATGACTTTCTAATTTTGGAACTTCAGGAGCAAATACTACTACTACTAATGCATACCATAGATTTAACTCTTTAAGACTTACAGAGTACTTTATATATAATTCATTTGATTCTTATAACACCCCTATAAAGTGAGTGCTGTTACTCCACCCATTTCACAGATGAGGGAACTGATGCTGAAGTGATTTGTATAGGCTCACATCGCTAGGAAGGGCCACCTAGGTGCTTACACGCTTCTATTCTGCCTAAAACCAGCTCTGACTCATGCCTTGTACAATGCCCAAAGGCTAATCCTAAGAATCCTTTGTACAGAAACCGTGGTGATTGGCCGGAGGGAGGGAGAAGGGAGAGGGAGAGAGCCCCAGTGAGGTGAACCAAAACCCTCTCAGAATTACATTTCTTATACCCAGAGCCCTTCAGCTCCTCAAGGGACGAGTCTCTTAATGGTACGATAATACCCAAGCCAATCATTTAATTAGATTCTGCCAACCTTGGCATAGCCAGAGAACTAGGTTTGTACATCTGTCACTACCCACTCTATATGAGTCATCTCCAAACTTATCAACTCAGATCATAGAGCCTTGTGAAGCAATTACCAGTCCGTCTCCCAAGAGGAACTCTAGACAAAAACAACAGACTGGCCTGCAAGTGGAGGAGGAGGAGAAGAAGAAGAAGAAAGGAAGAGAAGGTTACAAACAGGGAAATGGATGGGCTTCAAACAGGGCTTGTTTTAAATGACCCCATCCCAGGGACCCATGGAAAAATCCAAGATCTGAAATCTTGTGGTTCAGTAAGTAGATTGCTCATTGGACAGCCTTGCAAACCTTGGTGAAAGTCTCCATGTATAGGATCGGGGAATAAGGGATACTATGGAATTCATATGAAAACAATCCAGAATTTTTAGGGGATTACTATCTCAATAAGAGTCAACAGTGTGATGTAGCGTTAGCATTTTTGGCTTCCCTTTTAGACTTCAGAAGAGAAGCATGCTGTTCGGAACAACAGAGGTAGTAGTCCGTATGTACCGTACCCATGCGTATGGAGTATTGTTGTTATCAGTCCTGGGCGTACATTTTAAAAATGGCCCTGATAAGCCATAATACTTGTAAAAGAGAAATGGATTTGAGGAAACTAGAGAGAATATTATACAAGCATTGGTTCAAGAGAATAAGTCTGATATGGCCTTAAAAATTTAGTAAGCACTAATCAGTCAAGTTACATGTGGATGAGCTCATGGACGGTCTTTCTGAACTCATGATTGATCTTTTGGGTAACTGAAGGTATATCAAATACTTTCAGGGGCTTCGTTCAGAAGTGGCTGTTATTTGGATGGGATAAGTCTAGACTGCACAGTTTCTCAAAATTAGCCTAAGGATTCATTCAGTAACTTGAAAGGTGGCTGTTAGTTCAAGGTGGGCAGCCTGTTCATAATGACCTTGAAAGAAGCTGCCATCGTCTTGAAGTTGCAGGAGAAAATCCAGTTCAGACATTATTTAAAAAATTATAAAATTACAAAAAATTATTAAAAAAAGGGAAAAATACTTGTTGGAATTTAAACCTGAAAACATTGCAATAAAAAGCAGCTGAACTTCAAAGAAAACTTTTAATTCAACATGCAGACAAATGGGGGTTGCTTTTGTGTTTTCAGTGTACAGTAAGTAATACATGGATCCTGTCCCATGCAAGGGTTTGGTCCATCGTTTAACTTTTCTTGTGGGAATCCATACTTCAATGACACCTTAATTCATGAGATTCAATCACGTAGGTCCAATAAGAAGGCCGCTCAAGACATTGACCCCTTGGCCAGGAATATGCAGGTTCAATTAGATGATCTCTGAGGTCCCTTTCAACCCGAAGGCTCTGTGATTCTTGTTGCCAACATAGATGTTCTCCAGAGGCCATCTAAGAACAGGCTTCTTGTTAATGACAGTCTCACTTCTTTCTTCTCCCCCTCTAAACTCTTTTTTTTTTTATTGGTGGCTCTGAGCTTATAGCTCTGTCCTAGGGAGTTAGGGAGCGGGGCTGACAACTTAGGCAAGAGATTGAATTCAAAGAAATTAAGTGCTTGCTATTTGCAGATACAGAGTTTAGATAAGACAAAGTCCTTACCTTTATGAAGTTCACAGTCTATATGGGAAGTGGTGGTGGTAGCTGTGGTCATGGCATAAACACAGATAAATGTAATATACAGTAATACGTAATAGAGGCAGCTAAATGGTACAGTGAATAGTCTAGACGTAAAGTCTTGAGTTCAAATCCAGCCTTAGATGTGTGTGTATACACACACACACACACACACACATATATGTATATATATTTTTACACAACGCATATGTGTGTTAGCTGTGTGACCCTTTCAGGTCACTAAAAAAAACCCAAACAAACCTGTCTGCCTCAGTTTCCCCATCTGTAGAATGTGGATTTATAATAAGATAGGCCCTATTACATAATAAGGTAGGGTCTACTTCCTGGGATTATTATGAAGACCAGAACGTTCTTAAGTCTTCCAAGGTCATTTGTATTTACAGTGGTGTTGTTATTGTATAAATTGTTCTTCTGGTTCTATTCGCTTCACGAAGATGGTCTTATTGCTTATGAAGCTCCATCAGAATGCCTCCAGCCCATCAACAGATTGGGTCATAGGCTCCCTTGTGCAGGAGATCCTCCCACTGGCACACTCCAACACAAACATGCCCCAAACCAAATTTATCTTTTCCCCTAAACCCTCTCACTCTGACTTTACCATTTCTGATACCACCATGACACCACCCTTTGCCCCGGGGGCTCCGACGTTTTTTAATGACAGAATCACTTTTGATGCTTCCCTCTTTCTCTCATCTCCTATCCAAGGATCCACCAACTTGTGTCAATCCCACTTCTCCCACTTCATACTCCCATCCGTTTCCTCCCACCCAAGCTTTCAGAGTCGCTTATTTCCCCAGTTCTGGTGCATGCTGTGTGTGGGCTATGAAGCAACGTGAGTCACAACCTTAGACTGATGCAGACATCTGTGAACACCCCCGCACTCCGCAGTGGAGGAGACCGGGGAGCAGACATTGAAGGGGCCACTGTCGCTGCTTTTCCCATCCTCAGCCAGCCTCTCCCCTGCATCTTCTCACCCCCCTCAGCCATAGGCCAGCTCTATCCAAGACAGGTCAGCCTCCTCCCCACTATGTGGCTTCTACAACTGCCCTGGCAGAAGTGATGGTGTTTCTTCTGTTGCCCTCTGCTCTGCGGAGCATCCCAGCATCCCAAAAGAATCTCTTGTGTGCAACCACTCAGTTGTTCTACCTATAGTCTTGGGTGTAACCCAACTTCTGCATATCGAGGTGCTTCCCACCCTCAAAACACAAACCAAAAATGACATATTTTTCAAAACATAGGTAGAGAGAAACCTGTTTGACTTGGTAGCAAGCCAAAGCAGCTAAGTACTTTATTTCTGCAATGATGTCGTTGTCGTCATCATCACAGATAGAACTTACATAGCATCGGAGGGTTTGCAAAGCACTTTGCAAGTGACCCATTTGATTCTCACAAAGACGCTGGGAGATGGATGCTATTATCCTCATTTTATAGAGGAGGAAACTAAAGCAGGCCAAGGTTAAGTGACCTGGCCAGGGTCATACAGCTAGGAAGTGTCAGAGGTCAGATTTCAACGTGCATCTTTCTAATTCCAGCTCCAGCTCTCTGTCCACTGCACCACCCAGCTGCCACCTTTCGTGTCCTTTTAAACATTGAGAAATGTCAGCGTGCCTCTGGAGAATATCTTACTGGAGAATGCTACTCCGAAAGGTCGGTGGCATAGTAAAGAATTCTTGTGAACAGAGCACAAGAACAGAACTAGAATCGGAGAACCCGAATTTGACTCTTCAGCGGCACCTTCAGCAAATCACTTTATTTACTTTGTGCTCAGCATCTCCATCTGTAAAATAGAGCATTGGACCTGATCTGTGAGGTCCTTCTACCTTTCCTTTTTATAACCATCGATACTGTCATTGTACAGCTCTCCTCACCACCTTCCTCCTAGTGAGTCTTCCTGCTATCATTTTCTCCCCACCTTTAACCGATTCTGCTGAACTTCTGCCTGAAAACATTTTTTTTTAATGTAAAGATCTGGTTATGTTATGTCTCTGTTCCAAAATCTTCAGTTTGTCCCTATTACCTATCTTTTTTTCTTGGCATTGAAGGCCCTCCATTATGTAGTACCACCCCACCTTTTCTGGCTTCATCATCAGATGTTTCCCTCTGTGGATTCTGTGCTCCTATCAAGCTCACTCTCTCTTCCCCAAAACACACCCTAAACTCTCCTGCCCCTGAGCTTTTGCTAATAGTGTTCCCTCTACCTAAAATGTTCTCCCCTCGTCTCCTTGCCTGTTTGGATTACTCCTTATTCTTTGATGTCTGACCTCAAGCGTACCCTCTTCTATGGAGTCTTCCTAGATCCCTCGTGTTATTTGCCATAAGAATTCACATAGTACTTTGCTTGTGAATCTCTAATGCAGTTATAGTGTATTATTATGTACTGTAGTTAACAGAGAAGGCAACATTAGTGGGACTTAAACAGCTGGTGGCTTCCCTAGTCCTACCTGCCACCTGAGGCCCACAGACTTCTTTATTATAAACACATCAAGGGGAATCGTAGCATCGGGTCATCGAATCGAGCCCCTTTATTTTACAGAGAGAAAAAGTAATCCCCCCAGCGCAGCCAAGCCAGGGTTCAAGTTCAGTTCCTCTGGTTCACTGTCCAGTTCTCTTTCCACCACAGTGTACTAACATAGCCCTTGTGTTCTCTGTCTCTGCATTTATCTTAGTGAAAGTGCCCCTCTCCCTTGCACCCCTGAAAGGCCAGAGTTCATGACACTTTGGGGAAAGGGCGAGAGGTTGAGGGGAACGCATGTTCTGAATGGATTAGCCACGTGTCCAGGACCTTATCAGGGCAAAGGGCAGAGATCTTGGGCCCCAGGCACTCTGTGATTTCTGCTGAAATGGGCAAACCAGGAATATTCACCTGATCTGAGATAAAAACTATGGCAGATGTTGCTAAGAAGTTTATCCAAGGGAAGGTCTCTGACTCTAGGCATCTTTCAATGAGTCCAGTCTTCTTTTTTTGCTCTTTTAGTCAAGAGATAAAAGGTCCCAAGTTTCTCTAAAGGTAAATGATTGATCAAGATGGAAAGCACATGTTTAAGGAGATGTTTCTCCTGGGGCCCAGTATATGTGAGCCCAGTAAAGGCCATATGGTCATGTGATCTAACAGCAGGCTTGTGCCTTGGATGGGGTTCTGTTCCACACAGAGTGCTAGGACATGCCCAAAGGGAGAGTTGCCTCACATGAAGGGAGGGTCTATCCCTCTTCCAACAGAAGAATTTATCTGGATAAGAGAGAAATAGGCTTCATGTTTCTCTATCTTAAAATACACATGTACATGTACATATGTGTGTATACGCATGTATGTGTATATATACTTACGTGTATGCACATATATGTGTTTATATACAGACACGTATATAAATGACAAAATTTGAAGTCTTTTGGAGTTTTGTGACACGTAAGTTTGAGATCTACTGCCAGGTTGAATTGCTTAGATATAAACATAGCAAGTTGTATGTAATAGAACTGGCTGTTTTATGTGCAGTCCTTTTTATTGTTATACTATGTTATGGATATGCTTGTTTTATTCCATCAATTAAAAATAAATAAAAAGTTTTTTTTAAAAAGATATAAAAAGATCTGAGTTCAAACTGCAGCTCTGCCATTTACAAGCCCCATGGTCTCAGACAAGTCACTTAACCTGCCTCTGGTACATATTGGCTTGGTGACCTTGAGCAAGTCACTTAATCTCTCATTGATCCAGAGAATCTGCTAATCTGGTGATTTGCATTTGTGGTGATAATAATAGCTACCATTTGTATATTACTTTAAAGTTTGCAAAGTGATTTATAAAATATTATCTCATGTCATCTTAACAGCAACCCTGGGAATTAAGTGTTCTTTTTAGTCCTCTTTTAAATATGAGGAAGCCAAGGCAGATAGAGTTTAAGTGACTTGCCCAGGGTCATGTAACTAGTAAGATCTAAGGCGGGTTTTGAACTCAGGTCTTACTCCAGGGCCAGCGACTGTGGCACCTAGCTGACATATAGGAATTGCCACACCAGGACATCCCTACAAAAATGAAATCACGGGATCTGTAGAAAATAAAAATTGTACCTTTGTACCCAGGAATGCTTTTGCTCAGACACAGACCAACTCCCTCATATAGGTGAGTGACTTATACAAGGTCACATAATTAATTAGTACCTGACTTGGACTTAGAATCCAGGTTGCTAATTCCTGGTCCAGTGCTCCTTCATGCTGTCTGTCAGCAAGATATGTGACCTTAGGCAAATCACTTAACTATCCTGGGTCTTAATTGCTTCATCTGTTAAATTAAAATACTATATTATTGCTGGGAGGCAGGCAGATGATTGGGGGGAGAGGGCAAGGTTTGACCTTCATTCCAGCTGTGAGATCCACGTGAGTCACATTTCAGCCCTCACTGTGGTATAGAGATGACCCTGGATTATCCATAACAGATACCGGCTGTGCCTGGTCCTAGCCTGGAAAGGCAGCTAGGTAGGTGGCACTCTGGATAGAGAGCTGACCCTCAGAAAGAAGAGAGTTCAAATGCAGCTACAGACACTTACTAGCTGTGTGATCCTGGGAAGTTTCCTCAGTTTCCAGATCTAAAAGGAGGATAGTAATACTGGCACCAGTCTCCGAGGGTCATTGTGAGGCTCAAATGAGATACTTGAAAAGCACTTTGCAAACCTTAAAATTCTATATAAATGCTGGCATAAAAGGAAAAGCCTTTTTTTAAATTTTTTTTTTAGTTCAGGCCTGGTGACAGATTGCCTTCTTGTCAAAGACCAGCCTAAGTTCAGGAAAGCTCGCCACCAGAAAGCTGGATGAAGGGGTATGAATTCTTCAGACGCAGCTCTCTACAAAGACTATCTTTAATGTAAAATGGGTTGCATTCTCTTCTACACCAAGGAGAGTTCGGGGAATGCCCTCACTGATAAAATCGTAGATTCTGAAACTGTTGGAGCATAAGTCTGAGGGTAGTGAGCCTTTGGCTCTCCTGCCTTCTAAAGTGATTACACCCTGCTAGACTGCAGTATAACTGATATGCCAAGCTCAAATTCTCATGTGAGTAGAACCCTGCATTATGCAGAGTTCCTCCCTTTTAGACTGTAAACTCAAAGGCAGGAACTCATTTATGTATCTGTTTCGACTTCTAGCCAAGGGTTAGACATGCAGTCGATCCTCAATAAATACTGGTTGATTAATTGGCTAGTGGAGGAAAACTGCGATTGTCCTGCTTTGCTGTTGTCAGTTATTATATGGGTTCGCAGGATTAGCACTGAAGAGGAGACTGCCTTGTTTGCACTTAGGGTATGCAGCCACAGGATGGCAATAAGGCCGCATTATATGGGCATTTTCTGTGCAGCCGCCTTTGCCTTAGGCCTGGTTTTTATCAGGAGTTAGTATGATACTATGAAAAGACTAGAGATTCAGGAGGCTTGGCCCGAATAGTGAAAAGGACACTCTTCTCAGAGCCCAGAGGCATGGCTTCTGATCCCAGGTCTGATTCTCCTCAGTAATCTATATTGTACTCTTAACATCTTGGCTGTAATAGTCAGAAGCTGCCTGGGATATTGTTCAGTTTCTCTGAGCCTCAGTTTCTTTATCTGATTAACGGGAAGAATGAGCCCAGCTTTATCTCACAGGGTTATCATGTGGATAATGTGACATGATTGTAAATGATTCTGTAGAGGAACAGAGGAAGTCAATCGTCAATAAACATTTATTAAGCACCTACTATGGAATTATGTGGTTTAGTGGCACTATACTAAAGAAGATGAATCAGTTTGTAGGCAGCACCTCTGGTGTGGTCATCCAAAGTTTTGGAATGAAAAATTAATATCATGGCTTTTTTTTTCAAAGTTCATTCATTTTACTGTGATTTGAACTCCTCCTTGAAGAATGGATGGATATCTGAGGAATTTTCACTTCAAGGTTCTCATTATGGAGTCATACTAGTGAGTATCTCTTCATCCTCATCTGGTCTTAATTATTTGGTTCTTACAACAAAGGCTACACCCTTTCTGCTGTGGTAAGTTGACCACAGACATCTGTCACAAATCAGCTGTATGACTCTCAGGCATGCCCCTGAACCAAACTGGACTTCACATGGCATTTTTCGTCAGGAAAATGAAGAGGTTGGAGTCAAGGATCTCCTTGTTCCTTCATTGTTCCTAAGGCAACATGGCACAATAGGAAAATCCCTGGGTTTGGAGCCACCCAACAGCTCCTACCTGGGTGAACTTGGGCACGACAATTAAACTCTCCTTCCCTGCTTCAGTTTCCTCATCTATAAAGCCAAGGGGTTGGACTCCATCACTTTTAAGGTTCCTGGTAGCTCTAAACTCTATGATCTTATGGTTCTTCTTGAAGGTGGCTAGGTGGTGCATGGATAAAGCACCAGGCCTGAAGTCAGGAAGACTCATCTTCCTGAGTTCAAATCTGGCTTCAGACACTTGCTAGCTGTGTGACCCTGGGTAAATCACTTAACCCCATTTGCCTGTTTCCTCATCTGGAAAATGAGCTGGAGAAGAAAATGACAAACCTCTCCAGTATCTTGGCCAAGAAAATCCCAAGTGGGGTCACGAATAGTAGGATAGGACTAAAAAAATGACTGAATGACAATTCCATAAATCTGTGGTCTAGGCATCAGAAGACTTGGGTTTTAGGGCTCTTTAAAACCCTAACTCCTATGACCTTGGGCAGATCACTTAGGGCCTCAGGGCAGCAGCATTGTGATTAGCTGAGAAGCAGCAGAGGCAGGCAGCCGGCTGTCTTGGTGTTCAGCCATTCACAAATACAGGGTCGCTCTTTTAGATGATATATTTTTGAATGAAAAGAGGCATGTACTCTGCAAATAGCAGTAAGCAGCTGCAGTGCGGGAAAGACTCTCAGTTATGCAATGAGTGTTCCTTCAGCTACCCCTGCCAGCACAGACTCTGGTCAAGGTCATTGCAAGGAGATGCCTGGCATTGGAGCAGAGATGGAGCAGCAGTAGAAACTGGGAAGCACTCTTCTGCTCTTCCCTGGATTAATTCTCCTGCAGGAGTTTGGGGCAAATGACTTAGTTTTTTCTTCTTCTGCTTAATGGTAATTGTCCTACTTGCTCTGTCTACGTCACAGGGATATTGTGAGTCTCAAATAAAACAGTAGGTGTGAAGACATGTTGAAAGAGCCCTTCATGTCATACAAATACAAGGCATCATAGTGGTAGTGGTGACGGTAGTAGTAGTGGTTATGATGGTGGTAGTGGTGATCATGATGGTAGTGGTGGTGATGGTGGTGTTGGTGGTGACAGTGGTGATGATGGTGGTAGTGGTGGCAGTAATAGTGATGATGATGATGGTGGTCATGGTGATGCTGCTGCTAATGTGACACCTGTCCATACGGACTCAGTTGCCAAGTGCTTCCCCCACTTTGGGAATTATGTAGGTAGGTCAGATTCTTTCCCTAATTCCTTTCTAGCTAGACCTGTATGCCTGACTCCATTTTTAGTCCATACCTGTAAGCTACTTTCAACTCAAGAGCTGCAGGAAGCCTTTGAATTGCCAAGGGACAGTTAGGGGTAAGGAGAGAGGAGCGAACTCTTCTAACAGGTTGCCTATGAGATAAAAGTGTTGCCTTTTATAAGTCTGTCTGTATACTCATGACTCAGTAGCCTAGGGTCAATGATCTGAGTCACACGGTTCATCTCCTGGGCTATTTAGGAGCTTATAAAAGCTATTAATAAAGCAAAACAAATAAGATTTGGTTCAACTCCTAGCTAGAGGAAAAATGCTAAGATTTTGGGGCTATAGTTCAAACCTTGGGCCTGTTTAATTCTGTGCCTTAGCTCTTAGCTCCTTCTATTGAAACCCTCCCTTTTTGCATTTAATAACAGATATGAGTCACATAGCAGTTATGAACGGTCATAATTTTATATGAAAGAGAATTAAAAGCAACTTAAGAAACAGAGGAGTCACATGGGAATTGTCGACTGATTACAGGCATAGGGAAGGAGTTAAACCTTTTACTGCTCTTCCGCTGATCTCAAGGAATGACGACTGTCAACAGCTTCAGTCCACTCCAGGCAAACCCATATGTCTTTTCTAACAATCAGAGGCTGTGGCCGCTGGAGCCAAGCCTCTAGTAGCTAGTCTTTGAATCTGCATAGCAAAATACCTAATCTGCATAGGCAAAAAAAAATGCAGATACTGCCACACTTGGTGTTATCTGCCTCTCCAAATCCCAAACTGCATTTTGTCACCAGCCTTCTTTGGCCAGAGAAGGTCTGACTGAGTACTTGGTTGCAAACGAACGAATTAAAAACCATTTTAAGTGCTAACTATGTGGCAAGGACTGTGCTAGTACATGCTGTGATACAAAGTGAATAGCCAGTCAGTCCCTCTTTCAAGAGCTGGCTTTCTCATTATGGGAGATGATGCACGTAAAAGGGTTTTGCAGGATGGATGGAAGGGTCCAGTGCCTTTCCTTAGGGTTCACTGACAGGGCAGATCACAAGGTCTGTGGGTCTAGAAGTCAGATACTGGGTCAGTGGCAAGGCCTGGTGACCCAGCGAGTGCTGTGGAAGGGCAGACGATAAGGCCAGGTTCTATTCCTATGCCAAAGCCCTATTTCCATGCCTCGTTGTAGTGCAGAGGTCACCCTGGGTTCTTGAAGGCTCTGTCAGTTGAGTACAAGCATAGGTGGGTTCTGCCAAGATGGAAACTGTCTACCGTGGGCCTAGGGATGTTCTGTCACACTGAGCGGTCCAAGGACCAGTCTTGCTAAATTTGGAGAGTCTCACCACCAGAAGTTTGACCACTACTTTGTTAAGAAGTCTTTGCTAACACCAAAAGTGCTGCTATAAATATTTTGGTGTATAGAGGGGCTTTATTCTTATTGATGGTCTGTCTCCTTGGAATATAAGCTTGGTTATAGAATCTCTGTATGAAAGGGTATGGAAATTTTAATCTCTTTATTTGCATAATCCCAAATTGGTTGTAGTGATTCATAGCTCCACCAACAATGTGTTAGTGTGCCTGTCTTCCTCCAACACTGACTGTTGCCATCTTTTGTCATGCTGCCATATTCCAGGGCATGCGGTGAAACCTTAGGTTTGTTTTGATTTTCATCTCTTTTATTGTTAGTGATTTGGAGATTCTTTCATGTAGCTTGGTTTTGTTTTCCATTTCTACTCAACTGCAGTCAAATAAGTGGGTCTTTGTTCTGTGTTAGGGTCTCAAGATCTGTAGTTTTCAGGACCCCACAACCCTCTAACATAGGCACACCTAAGGGAATAAGGAAGAGCTCAGTAGGTGCTGTCAGGACAAAATCATCATGACCTAGTCTTTCAGTGTTCTATGTTCTTGATAAATTCAGCAACTCATGATAAGGTGGCGTATAAGGATCCTCTAGGAACATACACAGCATAAGAAAACAGAGACACACAGGGAGAGCCACCGAGGAAAAACAAATCCCCCACTACACAGAAGTTTCAGCAGGCTTTCTTGCCTTCTCTCAAGGACAATGAACTCTGCAACTGGAGTATAGTGGACCAACCTAGGAATACCATTCTGGAGGATTAAGCTCCCTTTTCTTTCTTTCTTTCTTTCTTTTTTTAAAAATGTATTTATTTATTTTTAGTTTACACCATTCAGTTCCACAGGCTTTCGAGTTTTAAAATTTTCTCCCCCTCTCCCTTGCCCCCTCCCCAAGACAGCGTGCAATCTGATAAAGGCTCTACATATACATTCATATTAGACATATTTTCACATTAGTCATGATGTAAAGAAGAATTAGAACCAATGGGATGAACCACAAGAAAGAAGAAACAAAACAAAACAACAAAAGAAAAGGAGAGCAAATAGTATACTTCAACCTGCATTTAGACTGTGTAATTCTTTCTCTGGATGTGGATAGCATTTTCCATCATGAGCCTTTTGGAGTTGTCTTAGAACCTTGCATTGCTGAGAAGAGCCAAGTCTGTCAAAGTTAGTCAGTGTACAATGTGGCTGTTACTGTATACAATGTTCTCCTGGTTCTGCTCACTTCACTCAGCATCAGTTCATAGAAGTCTTTCCAGGTTTTTCTGAAGTCTGCCTGCTCATGATTTCTTATAGCACAATAGTATTCCATTCCATTCATATACCACAACTTGTTCATCCATTCCCTAATTGGTGGGCATCCCCTTACTTTCCATTTCTTGGCCACCACAAAAAGAGCTGCTATAAATATTTTCGTACATGTGGTTCCTTTTCCCACTTGTATGATCTCTTTCTGATGCAGCCCTAGAAGTGGTATTGCTGGGTCAAAGGTATGCACATTTTTATAGCCCTTTGGTCACAGTTCCAAATTTGAGCTCCCTTTTCTTTTATGTGCTTGCTGCAGATAGCCTCAGACTAGGAGAGAGACTGGGCTTCTCTTTATGTTGTTGACATTAGCTGTGGGGTTTCTGTCTTTCCTTCCCCCTTTTCCCCTTCCCAGGGAATTGTCTTGGTTTCCTTGATGTGGAGTAAAACTGGCAAAGTAGCCAATTGGAGAGGAGTGCTCAGGCACTTGGTGAGGTCTGCCACAGAAGGAACAGAAAGGGGCTGAGAACAGTTTGGGACTATGGAACAGACCTCGCGTCATGTTTTCTCATTCCTTAGCTTCTTTATTGTGTATAGGAAAGCATAAAGGATATATTATTTAAATTGTATGGGTAGGATGCTTCACTCCCTCCATCCTTTCATGTGTCAATCAAAAAAAATTGTTGAATACTAGAATGACTGATGCTCTGGTGTGTGGTTTGGCATTTTATTGGTGAATAACCCCAGGAACTCTACACTCAATGCTGCCCCTTCCAAACCCTCTATTAGTTAGAACTGTAATGGTTTTACTGTGACATTTTGGAGCTAGAAGGGAGAGAACCTAGATCATCTAGACTAGAGGTTTTTGGCCTGGGGTCAATGAACTTGGTTTAAAAAAATATAGATATATGTTATATGTATACATAATATATATTATATACCATATATTATATGTAATATATATTATTATATGTAAAATATATATTATATGCTCATTTCACTTAACAAAATATTTAAAATATTTTTATTTCCTTTGTAACTCTATGTATTCTTATTCTTATTCCTTTAAAAATATTGTTCTGACAACAGATCTGTAGGCTTTCTCAGATTGCCAGAGGAGTCAATAATATGAAAAAGCTCAAGAATTCGTGATTTAGATCAATTCCTTAATGTAACAGTTGAGGAAAGTGAGGCCAGGAGTGGCAAATGACTTGCCCAAGGTTATCACAGCAAGTTAATAGCATAGCTGAAACTAGAACTCAGGTCTCCTGACTCCAAGTCTAGTGTTTCTGCTATATCAGGTTGGCAAAGTTGGTGACTGTGTTGTGATTTAGGGGACTTTGCAAAGACCAGCGCTACTCCAGGCATTATCTCTTTACCCATTCCCCCGCCCCAGCTTTTGAATTTCATTCACAAATTGTCAAGAATCCTCTCTCTCCCTCCCTCCCTCCCTCCCTCTCTCTCCCTCCCTCCCTCCCTCCCTCTCTCCATCTTTGTCTCTCCCTCTCTCCATCTTTGTCTCTCCCTCTCTCCCTCCCTCCCACATATACAATGTATATAAACATATACATATATCTGTATGTATTCTGCATACCATATATGTATATACTATATATATTTTCTATGTTCTCCATACGCATATGCTGATAGATAAAGTGTCCAGAGCATTATGCCAGGGGAGGTAGAAAATTTAGATAATAACTCATGTCAGTAAAGCTTTAGATAAGATACAAGCACTGCCTTTGTAGTGGTGATATTACCTGTTAATGTGAACTGCACCTAGAATTATTCACTGTGAGTTCATCAGATCTCTTCCCAAGACTAGGTTTTGACAAGAAGGGAGATTGAAAAGGGAGGTATGGGATACCTGAAGAAGCTAAGGAGTCAGTTCCTCTAAGAAGGTCAAAGGTCATGGTGTAGGTAAGCTGAAGGGGGCCGACTGTACCTGTTTGGCTGTATTGCCGTCCAGAGTCTCCTTGTTCTTTACTCCTTCCTCCATAACAAGAATAACCAAAATGTACATAGTCCTTTAAAGTTTGCAGATTGCTTCATATAAATTCTCTCCTTGATCCTCATAAGGACCTGTGAGATACCTATTATTACATCCATTTTACTAATGAAGAAACTAAGACTCAAAGGCTATTTAATAGCTATTAAATGTCAGAGGCAGGATTAAACTCGGGTCTTTCCTAACTCCCGAGTCCCATGGCCTTTCCATTATGTTGGCTCTTAAGGCATTTATTAAGAGGAGGACCTGAAATTATGCTGTATAGACAGACCCCTACACTCCCCATGGGTTAAGTGGATTCCGGTGGGAGATGGAGTATTTTATCTGAACAGGTTCTCTATTCTGTCATGGCCTGAAGCACCAGCTTAGGGGGCTGCATCTCCAGAAGCTTCTGTTCCCTGGGGATGCCCAAGGCCCGTCTTCTACCACAGACAGATCATAATGCATCACCCTGTATTTGGCTTTTAATGAATGGATGTGGTTTGGAACTGATCCAGCCACTAACTGGGCAGCTTGGGGTGGAGGTGTCTAGTCTAGAGACCGGAGGAACTGTTTACAGGATTAGGTGCCTAAGTGGGGGAGGGAGGGAGGAAGGGAAGGAAGGAGCTGTGTGTAGATTGCCTATTCTAGGCTGTTGGAAATTCCCTCAGTAGCTCTCCAGATTTCCCTTCTGGCATCAGCAGCTTTCTCTTGGCCACCTCAGGATGAGTCAGACACAGGTTGACTCCTCCATGTATTGCTGCTTGACGCTCAAAGGGGGCATGTTTTTGTATATTGTTTCCAATAAAAATCTTGCTGGCACATTTGTCTGCATTTATTAACTGAGTAGAAAACCTTTTCTCCAAATAACTAGCTACAGGCTGTCAGTGTGTTTGGAGCTGGTCGCTGTACACAGAGAAAAGGGTGGAGAATGTGAAAAACAACTCTGGGTCTGGACACCCACGGCTGCTTCCTCCATATTTCACACTCCTGCTTTTTTTTTTCACTCAACACTCCCAAATGAGGGTGTCAAAAAGGGTAAAACTGGTATGAAAGATAAGCCAGGTAGGCAGCTGCTTAGGCTCCTACAACATGCAAAGAGACGTAACAAGGGCTGTGTTTTTTTTTTTCTTTTGAAAAAAATGTCAATGTTATTTGTCATTATGTCACCTTTATTTTTCACTGTATCTCACCCTGTTAGTCTAACGCAGAGAACCATCCAACAAGGGGAACTTTTAAGTTTGAATTTTTATAAATGTACAAATTTTTACTGTCAAAAAAAAAGTTGTGTTTTCCATGAATGGCACCTAGATCAGATGTTTTAGTGAAGACTCACTGACTCTGGTAGACTAGTAATCTAAGACTGGTAAAAACTGTTCAAATGAGCAATTGTCAAACCATACATAGGGAGCACTTGTGACTTATTCTGATTTTACAAAGAGATGAATTTTTAAAAAAACAGACTTGGTTGGTTTCTGGGATGAGGTGGTTTCATCCAAGTCCAACCCATTCTTCACAGCCCAGTTCAGACCTCTCCTTAAAGCCCCACTGCTTTCATCCATTATAGTCTCTCCCTATTCTGACCACCCATTTCACTTCTTACCTCTATATCTCCTTGGGTGCTTATCCTGTATAGAGAAGGCACTCATCATAGATAGTCTAGAATGATTGCCTAATTGCTCCATGTGTGTGAGTCTCCTCTCCCCATCTATAGCGTAGGTTTTCTCCACTCACCCCCAGCACGGGGCTTGATGTACTGCCTATGATCAGCAAATTCTTTTGGCATGAATAGGTGAAGAATGACCTAAATGTAATGAGAAATATGCCCCATTTCCTTAGCTTGTTCAGGTCTGTGCACCGAGACAGCCTCCTGTACTTGGGAATGAGGAAAAGCTTTTGCAGAAAGATTCTTCCTTCGGGAAAGGCCAGAAGCATCAGGCAAGTTGTACAAGAGCCCCATCATTTCATCTTTCCAGGTCTCAGTTTCCGTACTTAGGACATGAAGGAGTTAGATTAGATCATCTCTGAGAAGTCCCTTCTTGTGACATCCCATGACTTCATGATTCTGCACTTTCAAGGTGTATTGGTATCATCCTATTCCCTCTTCCCTGTCTTCTGGCTCTCCAAGGCCTCCAGACACCCAGCACTCTCATGCTGTTCCATTTGTGACACTTACAATTACCCACCTAACCTGGCCTTCTCAGGAAGTGCCTGATGTTCCAACATGTTTCCTTCTCTGAAGCCGTTCACAGTTGCTATGGAAATTAATGAGAGTGGCTGTGGCAATGGCAAGGTTGGAAGGAATTTAGGAAAAGCCGGAGGGTGTGGCTGGAGCGACTGTAAAACCCAAACTGATTATCTCTGCAGTCTTCTCTGTGCAACAAATTGGAATTGTACTGGTGTGATTTAAAATCCTATAGCTCCGCTGGCACCAAGCCTTTGACTTATGACCCTCAACTCTATCTCCTAATACCACTACCCTTCCACTCACTTTATTTATTACAGATTTTTGACTGATAAACTCTTCCAGCATAGCTATTTCCTGGGGCCCATTCAGTGCCTTGATTGACAGTATTGGCTATAGATGTTGGTTTCCAGTCACCACCCACCATCACCCCAGTGGCCTTCCTGAGATGTCCTGGTTGAAAACTTTTCCATGATACACGAGAAGGCTTGGGTCAACATCATGGAACTTGACTGAAGTCTGAGTGGTATTGTGTTCCTCACCCAAAGGTGAAGGGTGTATCCATTAGTTCTCTCCAGTCAAAACTCTACTGCCTCTGCCTCACCCGAAGGCGAAGGGTATATCAATTAGTTCTCTCCAGTCAAAACTCTGGTGCCTTTGGTGGTATCTCAGGAATTAAAAGAGAAGCAATCAGATTATTTTATTAAAGGAATTAACACTAAGATATAAATGTTTAGAACTTCCTAATTACAGTATTGCATTTTCAAAGAAAAGCACCTTAATCCAAATGAAGGTCTTAATTGCTGGTAAGGAGACCCCAAGGTGGGGCAGCCTTGGAGTCAGGAACACCTGGACTCTAGTTCCACATCTGACACAAATTGACTGTGACACTAGAGAAGTCACTTGGTCGCTGAATGCCCCTAGACAGTTCTCTAAGACTAGAATTTTCAGAGGAAGTGCTATGGGAATTTCCTTACCAGAAGTTCCAATAAAATCACAGAATCCTCCCCAAGGGGGAAAAGAATGATGATACATGAGGTAAATACTTTTTTCCTCATTCTTCTGACTGGGGCTTTCAGAAGTGGATGGGGGCAGAGTCCTAGTCAACTTCCACATCAAAGGTTCAAACTGAGGTGTCCCAACTCATCAACTCAGGTTTGTTTTCCATAAGGCTGGCCACCAGCCAAGCAGGAGGTGCCATGTACAGCAGTGCCATGCAAGATGCCTGGAAAGAATAGAGCTACAAACACAACATAACAGTTCCTTTCAGCATCTTTGGAGATGTACATGGTGAAATGAGCACATCGAGGAAGGCACCTGGGAAACACCAAACAATGCAGCTATTCCCTATTCAAACCCAGGAGATTTACCCGGATTTGTCACTGTTTTGTCAGACAACTAAAACTGCCACAACACCAGCCTGTCTTTGAATTACCATGGAGTAGCATAAATTTGAATCACCATGGAGTAGGCATATGGGGTTCCATATCCCAGTGGAATTACAGGTCCATTCCCCTCGGAATCAGTCACACTGTTATCCTGTTTGTGGAAATCGTGCATCTTATCTATACCATCCATGCACTAGTTTCTGTTCTCGGCACTTTTGAAATTTCCCACTCCTCCCCCCCATCCCCCTGCCCATAATGTCTACACCGAGGAGTCACTTGTGAGTCCTAAACATCTTTCTTTGCCTTAGCACTCACCCAGCTCTCTCCTGTCAGCTTTGTGACTCCCCGTTTCCAGGTTTTGGTGCTAACACCAGCAGGACGAAAGAACAGGGTTAGCAACTTGGCATCATCCTCTGAGTTGAGTGGCCAGGGAGCAATGAGAAAGCAGCAGGTGGGAGATGGTGCCAAAGGGGATGAAAGTGAGGATGAAGTCAGAGATTGGGGGCAGAAGAAGGAAATAAGCATTTATACAGTGCCGCTGTGTGCAAGATAACAGTGCAAAGTGCTTTACTAGTACTATGTCACAGCATAGCCACGGGTCTTAAACTGAGACCTATGGAACCCTGAGGTCTGTGGATAGATTTCAGGGATTTTCCGAAAGAAAAAGAAAATTCTTGAGAAGTAGCTCCAGGAATAGGTTAAATTGGCTTTAATTCCCCACACCTTTTAAATCTGATGCCAGACCCCAAGAAAGAGACTGATTTGATTTCAGCATTAGATTGTGTTCAGGGTAGCCTGGCACTTGTGAATATTGCTGACAGAATAGTGAAGCAGATAGATAATTGGTTTCAGAGCCAGGAAAACCTGAATTTTAAGTTCAGCATACTCTGCAGCATACTGGCTGTATGACCCTTTGTAAGTCCCTTATCCCTTCAATGTCCTAGCCTAGCACCCAGACTCAAATAGAAATGGGACCACCAAACTGTACATAAGTATTCCTGCGAGCCACATACTGACTTAGTTTAAAATGCAATATAATCTATTTTTATTTGTTTTGTTAAATCTTTCCCAATGACGTTTTCATCTGGCTCAGGCTGCACTGGGGAGTATTATGGGCAGCGTGTTGCAGGCAGCCACATGTTTGACCCCTCTGCCCTAGGCAACGCCTTAAGATTTGAAGTATTGTGCCTGTCCTGGTAGAACGTGCTTCATAATCCTGGAGTTCCATATGCCAGTGCAATTACAGGTCCAGTCCCCTGTCGCTGTTGTCCTGTTTGTGGCGATCTTGTATTCTATCTGTCCATCCATGTATACTTTTTAAGGGGATATGTTATCTCACTTCACAACTGTTGTTTCATTGGATCCTCGCTGGAAGAGCCTACCCCAAGCTACCAGAGATCAAGCAGGAATTAACATCTCTGTTTTTCAAATGAGGAAACTGAGGTCCAGAGAAGTGCCCAAGGTTATGTGGCAAGTGTGGGGTAGAACTGGTCATAGGAGCATAGCCTTAGTGCTAGAAAGTGGTCTCAGAGGCCACCCAGATCCTAGGTACTCAGATCTCAGGTCTCCTGACCCCTAGTTTCAGTACCTGGGTTACTTGAGTTTTTTCAGTGGGGTCAGTTTTAACACCTGGAGCTAGCTGCTTCTGGAGATAGAAATCTAACCTATCCTTTAAAGTCAGTAGACATTTATTAAGCATCTACCATATGTCAGGCATAAGGCAGCTCAGTGGTACAGTGGATAGAGGCCTTGGAGTCAGGAAGACACTTCTTCCTGAGTTCAAATCTGGCCTTAAAGACTTAATAGCCATGTGACTGGGCAAGTCACTTAGCCCTGTTTGCCTCAGTTTCCTCATCTGTAAAATAAGCTGGAGAAGGAAATAGCAAACCACTCCAGTATCTTTGCCAAGAAAACCCCAAATGGGGTCACGAAGAGTCAGACAACTGAACAATGTGTCAGGAAGCACTGAAGATACCAAAAGAGGCAAAAGACAGGGCCTGTCCTTGGGGAACTTACAGTCTCTTGGGGGAGACAACAGGCAAACGTATGAGCACAAACAAGTTACAAACAGGATAAATAGGATAGCTGCTGCTGTTTGTCCCTTCATTCTCAAAGAGGACCATGGCCTCAAGGAAGTGATGCCGTGACATGCCAGTGAATTGGATTTAAGCAAGAGAGGTCTGAGGAACTAATTAACAGAAGGAAGGCACTAGAATTAAGAGGGATTGGGAAAGACTCCCTGTAGAAGATGGGATTTTAATTGGGACTTCAAGGAAGCCAGTAGGGAGATATACAAATGCTGTCTCTTTCAAGAAGCCTTCCTTGATCTAGTTCCCCTCAGACCTTACTAATACTTTTGCTTTTTAAGTACCTAATGCACTTATCAAGTGACACCATGTACTACAGCTATCTGTGTTGGTGTCCATTCCCATGCCCTTATGGTGAGGAGGGCAGATGAGTATCTTCTTTAAAATTTACACCTTTATCAGATCCTAGGTCTGTGCTTTAGATACTTTAGGTGATTAATAAATGGTTTTTACTTTATTCTTCCAAGTGTAGAAAAGCCACCAAGGGTTGGAATTTGCCTTGAGTAATTAAGAATGGGTAGGGGTAGATTGTTCAGACGTGTCTGACTCTTCCTGATCCCATTTGAGATTTTCTTGGCAAAGATCCTGGGGTGGTTTGTCATTTCCTTCTCCGGCTGTTTTACGGATGGGGAAACTGAGGCAAACAGGGTTAAGTGACTTAGGTCAGTTACTACTGACACAGCTAGTAAGTATCTGAGGCCAGATTTGAACTAAGGAAAAAGAGTCATCATGACTTCAGGCATGGCACTGTATATCCACTGTGCCACCTAGCTGCCCATGGGGTAGATTATAGATTCCTAACACAAGAGTTAGATTGGAAGATTCCCTGCTTTTCTTGGAAATAGGAGTATTCCTCACCCTACTGTGGTGATACTCTTGCCTTTTGTATCTTTACACATCTCAGCTGCAGCCAAATGGAGGTACGTGGAGGTACGGGTTTATTGCAGGGAGGGAGTGTCAGAGAGAAAGGGGGTTCAGGGACACCTTGATAGAGTGAAAGAAGCACCAGCTATGGGGAAGCAGGAGAAGAGAAATGCCCACCTTGAGAACCATGTCAGCGAATATGCAGACTTCAGCAAGGCACCAGAGAGGTCCTGGATGAAAAGTAATTTAGAAAATGCTTTCCCTATTTTGGCCACCAACCCTTCCCCCTTCCCCCTCCCCATCCTCCCCAATTCCAGTAATTCAGTGTTTGTTTCCCATTATTTCTTTATTTACTTGTTGGTAGATGGTTATATAACATGAATATTTTTCAGAGGTCCAGCATGACTGTTAAAAATGCCTGCTATCCCCTGCCCAGTACTGAGAATTGCCTCTTTAGGGGAAGGTTTTGAGGGAATTGCGAAAGGAAAATCAGTTTGGAACAGTCTTCCGCCTATTTCCTACCTGGCATGTGTGCCAAGTGGCAAAGTTCAGCCCTCAGTAAAAACAGTTTAGATTCAGATGTCCATTAAATCGGTGAGAGTCACACACCAGCTACGTTCATGATTACCATTACTATGTGGAGAGTCCCGAGGCACATGGGGAGAAATCCAAGAGACAGGATAAGGGCGAGATTCAATTGTAAGGGTGGAGATCTGGGTGGGGCAGATGCCTGTTTTCACTTGTTTCTTTTGGGTGAGTCCTCAGACCCATCCTGGTCATTTATAAGTACATCGTATCAAAGTGGTTGAACCTATTGCCAGTATTGTGTTCCCTTCTGGGTGTCACATTTTAGGAAGAGCATTGACAAGTGGGAGGAAGGGCAAAGCATTTAAAATTGGGTCATAGGAGAAAAAATTTGAGGAACTAAAGTGTTTTCCCTGAAGAAGGCTCCCTGGGAGGCTGAGGTAGGGAATGATAGCCATGTGAAAGAGGGAGCAGATTTATTCTACATTCTATATTTATTCTGTATTCTAGAAACAGTGACTGGAGATTGCCATTAGACATAAATAGGTATATGCACATATGTGTACATGTATGTATTACATTTATTTAAAGACATATTACAGTATTACATATCTAACACATTTGTATATGTAAATTTATTCTATACAAACTTCTACTTATCAGATCTTTCTCTGAATGCGGATAGCATCTTTCTTCATATGTCCTTTATAGTTAATTTGGATACTTATAATAGTCAAAATGACTTAGAGAGGTGGATTTTGACTCAGTATAAGGGTGAACTTCCTGGCATCGAAGCTATCTAGAATGAGTTCCCCATCACTGGAAGTATATAGGCAGAGACAAGATGACAACTTGTCAGAAATATGGAGTGTATTTGTGCATTGAATATGGGGATGGACTAGATAATAATGGCAGCTTCTGTTTATATCATCTATATAATTTACAATGCGCCTTCTTCTAACAATCCTCAGGAAGATAGTGAAAAAACGATTGTTCATATTTGACAGAGAAGGAAACCAAGGTCCAGTAAGGAGAAGGGACTTCATCTAGGTCACACATGGTTAGTGGTCGATCTGCGACTACAACCCAGGTCTCTTGAGTCTCACCCTATCCCCTTTAATGCACAAATTCTCCAGCTCATTCCCCGAATTAACCTCTTTTGTTGAGGGTGGTTGGGGAGAGTTTCTAATTTACCCAGGTGAGGGAGTGAGTGCTGTGGCCTGAGCTGCTGCTGACTGAGGGGACATCAACCACACACTCTGGAGCTCTAGTAGCGAAATAAGATTGGGCCAGAAAGATCCTTCTGGCGATGCTGCATGGCTATAAGCCTCTCATTACCGTGGTCTCATTTCAAGTGTGTGGCTCACCCAGAGGGTGATGGCGAAACTCAAGGTGGATGAGATTTGATCAGAACACACTAGCAAACCAGAATTTCTCCCATTAATATTGTTTCTTCATCTTTCAACAGTGATGTGGTTGGGCTGGATAATCTCTACAGACCCTTGACACTCTAAAAGTACCTTATTTTAGTTGGTTTTATCAGTTCCAATGATGAATTTATACCAAGCATTCCACTCCCTTTGACTAACCTAGAACTGTATTGGATGTAGTCTACAAAAACAAGATTTTTCTGTAGGCTTAAACTAAGTTATCTGAACTGACATTGGCCTAATTCATACCATTCTCTGACCAACTGATTTAATTGGCTTGTAGCAGCCAACGATGGAAAGAACAGGGGATTTGTAGAGGACCTTGGTTATAGGCCCAGACCTTCCACATGCCACTTGTGTGAAATTGAACAAAACAAATCACATAAGTTTCTTCATCTATAGAGTAATGAATTTGGATTGGAGAGTAACAGATGACATTTATAGAATCCTTCAGTGTTCATTGTTTTACATATTAAAGCTCATTTCAGCCCCACAAAAACCCTGTGAGGTAGGAACCATTTTACAGAATAACACACTGAGGCTCACAGCAGTTACATGACTTACCCAGGGTCTTACAGCTAGTTTTAGTGGCAGGATTCAAACCTAGGTCTTCTTAACTCCAAGTCCAAAACTGCATCCACCATGGCCTTCTCCTTTTCCCAAATGATTTCTAAGGCCCCCTCTTATTTATTCTAAATCTTATGGCCCCCAGGTTTCATCTTAAGCAAGTCTCTTAACTGTCTTTGATTCCTTTCATCATCTGTAAAATAAAGGAGTTAGATTAGGTGGCCTCTGAGGCCTGTGATCCCATAGCCTGAGGCAGACTAGAAATGAGGGGAAGCAGAGGTTGTTAAAAAAGGGAAAGAAATGGAGTTAATGTGAAAGTGTGTGGGACCGAGTAAATGGCGATATGGCTGGACATTTCTGAAGGAAAAACTTGAGAGCTTGAATTGTAGATATGATGTGCTTTCCCTTCTTTAAAGGAAAGAAGCCAGGTGGAATAGTTGAGTGGCTTTGAGTTAGAGGGGGGAAATATAAAGTAGAAAATCATAAAAATGTCTCCTAAAGCTTGGCTTTCATCTATATCATTTTCAAAAAACTGCCAATTATGATAAAGGTTGACTGACTCAAGTATTGCTTCATAGCTTAGCTAGTGGGTCATAGGGTCCATTTGTAGCATGGAGATCAAGTGGCTGAACTAAGCAGTTTCAAATTAATCTGTGAAAACCCAGGAAAATAAAAACTGTATCTGGATAAAGTGAATTTTACAATTAAAACCCATTTTCAATTGTTTGTTGTTTTTGAGGCAGTTGGGGGTTAAGTAACTTGCCTAGGGTCACACAGCTAGTAAGCATCTGAGGTTAGATTTGAACTCAGGTCCTCCTGACTCCAGGGCTGGTGTTCTATTCACTACACTACCTAACTTCCCCTTAAAACCCATTTAAAAAAATTTAAATATATTGAAAAGATCCGTAATTTCAAAGGTTCCATTCAGAGTGCAAGGTATTTATAATTTAGCAATTAAGCCTTAGAGAGTCATCTGAAGGTTAGAAATGTCAAGGGCGGCTGGGTGGAGCAGTGGATAGAGCCCTGGGCTTGGAATCAGGAAGACTTGTCTTCATGAGTACAAATCTGGCCTCATACATACTAGCTGTGTGACCTTGGGCAAGTCACTTAATGCTGTTTGCCTCAGTTTCCTCATCTGTAAAATGAACTGGAGAAGCAAATGGCAAATCACTCCTTTGCCAAGAAGATCCAAGGTGGGGTCACGGAGAGTGAGACACAAGAAAAAACAAGGACGACAATATAGAGGTTAAATCCCGGAGTCACACAACTGGTGTCAAAAAGCAAGACTTAAACCCAAAGATCTTCTTGGCTCCATTTCCATCTTCAGTCGCCTTTGCTAGGTTGATTCTTTAATAAAAATATGTTTTTAGAAGTGGCTTATAGCCTGTGTTTTATGTGCTCAATATTTTTGCTCATGCTGATATTTTTTTTTTCATAATTGTGCTTGGGTCAATTGTGTAACAGTGAATGAAGATAGAGGTGAATGTGTCCTTGAACACGGTCAAAAATTGACTAAGAACTTGTTTTTAAACGAGTTTCTGCCTACAACTGCAGGTGTGGTAAGTGCCTCACTGTTTCAAATAGGGAGTGTCCAGTACAATCACACCATGAAGCAAAAATGCAGTTTGTTGAGATAAACAAGAGCAAGAAGTGTACTGTTCAGTACGTGGCTGGATTTGGCTCAGCGGTCTACAGTGGGAAGCAGACATCGTTTGTTCACCCTGGAACATCATGAACATTGCCATGGCAACGTGGGAGACTTGCTCAAGATGAAATAAAATTGTCCTGGGAGGCATTGTTCTAAGCATCATTTTCACAGGAGTTTGCTTTGAAGCTGAGTAAAGACATTTTAAAACCTTACGTTTGACTTTTGTTGGTGTCTGCCTCTCCAGCCAGATCAAAGGGTGGATTAAAATGACCAATCTAAGTCACTTTTTTTTGGCCGCCTTGTCCTGTTCTGGCTGCACTTATCCCACCTCTTGTTTCTCCTTAATGCCCTTGAAGCAGTAAACAGCCTTGTCCTAGTTGTTTCTATGGGAGGGGATGAGAGAGGTAAAGTGATGGAGGGTAGAAAACAAGAACCATTTCATCCACGAGATTGGTTACTTTTGGTCACATCTTGCTTCCCCTTAGCCCAGGGATGCTAAGAACACAATATTGTTTTGCACATTCTTAGAGTTTTTCTAGCAATTGTCATCAGCACTGAACCATTCACATACTTTGAGCTCCTTATCCTCAGCTAGAGTGGCCTGTATAGTATCTGTTCTTGGAAAATACATAGACCATTCTGGTGCCCTTCTTCCATCTTGAAGGACAGATCTTCCAAGGAGTCACTTTATAAAGTATTCAAGACACCCTGGGTTTCACATCTCCTAAAACCATGGCTCATGAGTCCCCATTAATGTATTTACCCTTAATGTTCAGCTAGAGGACACCATTAGTTCAAAGCAAAATCATTTAATGAAATGGCATAATAAGAAAAGTATGTACAAAACATTTTTCCCTCCACAAACCTGATGAAATGCTGGACTTCATCAAGGGACCAGATACTGCCATGCTTTTTTAGCTTTAAGCCCATGGACTTTTTTCTAGCTCTTTAGAGCAGTCAGAAACTACTGTCATGGACCATTTAAATAAGCCTTTCCTTGGTTCACCTGACTTGTTTCCTTTGGAATCTCGGTTGGCCTTTTTCTTCCCAGGAGGTTTTCAGCTCTGGCACTAAGCACTTTATAGCAAAGATCAGGGTGCTCCCAGCTATCAAAGACCCTCAGGCTCCGTTTTTTTTCTTTGAACTAAACTTCCTGGTTGTTGGTCTTGGGATCTCCCAATGTAATTCATGGTGAGTAATCCATGTACCTCCCAATTTTAATCCCTGAAGGCTAGACCGCAAAATTGATTGCTCAGTAGCTACCAATTAGCTATGGGGTTCAGAGTTAACCTGGTTGTTTTTTTTTAACTCTTTTTCATTCTTCCATATGATGAGTGGATGACAAAAGGAACAGAAACAGTGCCAAGCCCAGAGCACAGAGTCATTGTCTCTTCCACCTTCTCAGCCATTCCTGGCCCTTTGGTATCTACATGAGGCCAGCAAAGTCTGGTGGGGGACTGGGTCCATGATATTTATCTCATTTTGGCTTCATGGTATTCTGACTGAACTAATAAAGTAGATATGGATACTGAGATTGGAGCCCATACTTGACTGTGATTGTAGTCGGTTGAAACACTGGGATGTGCTCAAATTAAGAGGGAAACATTAAATTAACCAAACACACATAATTAGTGTAGCAAAACTCTCATTATGTATTCCAAAGCCAAAACCCAAGCAGTTGTTCGATTTTTTCTCCTGC
The DNA here is from genome assembly GCF_011100635.1 of Trichosurus vulpecula. Classification (NCBI taxonomy): domain Eukaryota; kingdom Metazoa; phylum Chordata; class Mammalia; order Diprotodontia; family Phalangeridae; genus Trichosurus; species Trichosurus vulpecula. Next base: position 93,235,506 of record NC_050577.1, read on the forward strand.
TGTTTTGTAAGAACCTTATTACGGCTTTGCATTTGTGTGAATAATCGACTTGTCTGAAGAGACTAGGAGGGGGTGTAGGTTTTAAACGTAAAAAAAAATGTAAAAATATAAAAAATGAGAAGCTAATGTGGAAAAGAAAGAATTGTTCCTCTTCTAAACCAAAACTAAAACTTTATTTGTTCCTCTCGGTTTATTTGTGAAAACAGATATTTTGTGTGATAAAATAAGCCTCTTTCAAAAATGCTACTTATCCTCGAGGTAGAAAATGATGAAACAAAGTGGATTTTAAATTTGTTACAGCTGGAAATAGAATCTACTAATATCTGAAACAAAACATGGTACTCTTTTATTTGGGGCTCAACAAATTCCCCAGGTGTCCCCCTTGGTGGGACAACCCCCCAATTTTGATCTTATTTAAACGGATGAAGCAGGGAGAGAATATCAAAGGACCTGGGTTTGAAGCCAGACTCTGCTGCTTATAAATAAAACATAGCAGACATTTATTAAGTCTCTGCTTTTTGCAGAGGGCTGAAGCTAGTCGCATAAAGAGAGTTATAAAAGAAAGTTCTATCTGGCTGGAGTTGAAAAATCCATAACGACAAGACTGCTTATGCCATACTCTGTCCCGAGTGCAGGAATCAGAGCCTCTGCACATTTTGGTCAGTATTTGGCTGGTGATAGAACACACATCTTTCAGGGCTCCCTTCTGTGGCTCAGGCTGACAGCATAGTAGAGTGGATAGACAGGACACTAGCTCTGGAGTCAGAAATACAGGTTCGTATCTTGGCTCAGATGATTACCAGTCATGGGACCCTGGGCAAATCACTTAACCCATCTGAGACTCGTTATCTTTGTCGGCATTATAGAGATGGGTGCTGCACCCACCTCACAGCTGCTGTAATTATCACATGAGCTAATGCAAGTAGCGCTCTTTGTAAGCCGTAAAGCAATAAATAAATGTTAGCTCTTTTTACTAGGTATGACTTTTCCTGCACTCAGTGTTCATTTTAACCTGATTTCAACTGAATGAACAAGGGAACCAACGTTTATGAAGTACCTGCTATGTAGGCACTATGCTAAGCACTTTACAGATATCTCATCTATCTGATCCTTATAACCCAGTGAGCAGGTGCTGGTTTTATTCCCATTTTACAGTTGGGGTCACATAGCTAGTAAGTGACTGATGTCTTCTGGACTCTAGGCCCAAGGCTGTCTATCTGCCGTACCACCCCGAACATAAACATGTCAAGGATATTGATCGCGGCCACGGAAATATGACGCTTCTCAGATCCCCATCCTCCTGGGGGTTGCTCTGGGCCTGAGATGGCTTGGGGAAGGCCTTGAGTGAATGAATGTTAGTGAGGGCGTGGAAATGAAGAAGAGGAAACAAAGCAGTGCTTTTAGACGGTGACTCCCTGTTAGCACTTGCATCAGATCCTCATTCCTCATGCCAGCGTTCAGAACCCTTCACCATCTCTTCCTCCCTGACGTATCTAACTTCATCTATCACTCACGTCATTTCAGTCAGACTCTATTACTGACTCACATTTCCCCAAGCTGGAATGCCTGAACCCCACCCCCCGCCATGCCACCCCTTCTCTGATTGATGGTACAGATCCTTCCCATCTTCCCCACAAAGTCTATGCTGTAACTACCTCTTCCGACCTCTCAAACACTTAGAGGTTGTAGGACATCATTTTCCTTTGATTATATAATTCTTACAGTATTTCAGATGTGTTAAACTGAGCTCCCCAACTAGAGTATAATTTTCATAGTGTTTCAAATGTGTTAGTCTTATCCCCCCAACTAGAGTGTAAGTTTCTTGAAGGCACACATCACATAGTTTACACCTCTTGACCAGTAAGAGTTTAATACTTGCTTACTGGTTTGCTGATTAGAGAAATTGAGGCCTAAGAGGAAAGTGCGGCATGCATGAGCGGTTACTAGCAGGAAAGAATTTAAACCATGGTACCAGGACTGATTCCAGCATTCCAAGACTTCTGGAATGTTGTCAGGTTCCAGGTTGTGACTGTGGTATCACCTACCATCCCAAGGGCAGAGTGTTTCTGGGTGAGCCTTGAATGATGGGTGGCAAGATTAGAACCATGGAATGTGCCCGAAGGCAAAAACAGAGGGCCTGCAACCCCCTTGCCCAACCAGGGACTTCCTGGAGGGATGCTTGACCAAGCAGGAAGCCTGCAGTTTTTGTCCACATAGGACAAAGTGGAGGGATCATGGGCCAGTGGTCTGGATGATTTGATCAGTGTCGATACTTCTAATGCTCTTATTCCCGCCAACAATATCTGCTTGGAATCCATCATAACTACACTTTCCAGCATTTGTCCGTGGCTCCAGCAGCTGTGGAATGCGGTACAGAGTGCCCTGAACTGGGAAGAGAGTCAGTCCCCAGTTTTGTCACTACCTTATATGACCCTCGGCATGGCATAGAATCCCAGTGTCTCCGGGGGCCTCAGAGGCTTATCTGGCCTATGCTATACCTGAACCAGGTACAACATCCTGGTAATTGACCAGTCACCAAGCATGTTTTACGTGCTAGGGACTCTTCTAGATGCAGAGGTTACAGAGATGAAAATGGAGCAATCCCTTGCTCTCAGGGGAGCATATATTCTCTTAGGAATAAGCAAAGGCAGTTTGCCTCTAAAAACAACTCACTTTCTAATGGTTAGAAAATTAACAAATCCCAACCCTAGTCCCTTCCCTAGGTTCTCATATTGCACAGAATCAGAGAATCTGGGATTTGGGAAGGACCTCAGAGGTCATTTAGTCCAACCCACACTTAACCATGTGTTGAGATCTCAGTTTCTTCATCTATAAAATGGGGGGAATGAGCTCCACCCTAAGTGCTTCACAAGGCTATCATAAGAATAAGGAAAGTGCTTTGAAGAGGGTGAAATGTATAAATATAAAGGGAAGCGCATAGATCGCTGGACTTAGTGTCAGGAAGACCTGAGTTCAAATCCAACCTCAGACACCATCTGTGTGACCTTCAGCAAGTCTGTTAACCTCTCAGCCTCAGTTTCCTTATCTGCAAAATGGGATAATAATAGCACTTATGTCCCAAGGTTATTGGGAGGATCCAGTGCTTTGCAAACTTTAAAGCATTCTACAGACCATAGCTATTGTGATTCTATTGGAAACAGAGGAGGAATGTGCTCAACATGCACCAGAGAAGGGCTGTGGACGTATAATTCTATCCCTTACTTCAGCCTTGAAACTTCCATTTCCTGGAAAGTCTATATGACCTGAACCTCCTTGGGGAGAGAGAAGGTGGGAACAGGCAAACCTTGTATGAAACCAAGATGGAGGTGGGGGATACCAAAGAAAGAGAAGCCAGCTTCCCTGCCCTTAAGAAGTTTACAATCTAATTGGGAATGTCCAACATACCAACAGAACACTCCTGAAGTTACTCACATGAATCTGTGATTAGATTCCTTGTAGTGTGGGAACTCCCTCCACAACCTGTCTGTGACTTGTAGAGCAGCTAAGTCCTAGGGAGTTATCTAAGATATATAAAGACTTTCCCAGGGTCATTCAACCATTTAAGTGTCAGAGACTGGATCTGAACATGGGTTTTCCTGACTCCAGACCCTGTGCTCAATCCAGAGCTCCACTTCTGGCCTGAATTATTCTGTTTTTTTGTTGTTGTTTGACTCTTCATGACCCCATTTAGGGTTTTCTTGGCAAAGATCCTGGAGTGGTTTGCTATTTCCTTCTCCAGGTCATTTCATAGATGAGGAAACTGAGGCAAACAGGGTTAAGTGACTTGCCCAGGGTCATACAGGTAAAGTGTCTGAGGCCAGATTTGAACTCAGGAAGATGAGTCTTCTTGACTTCAGGCCCAGCATTGTATCCACTGTGCCACCTAGATGTTTTAGTTATCTGTATTTAAGATACCTGACAGTTAACCACATCTGCTTTGCTAGAGAGGTGACTTAAAACAGTTGATAGAGGAGCCAGCCTTGGAAACACAAGATGAGGGTTCTAACAGATACTGGCTGTATGAGTGGGCGAGTCATTTAACTCTTCAGTGCTCTAGGAAACTTTCTAACTCGTGTGTGTGTGTGTGTGTGTGTGTGTGTGTGTGTGTGTGTGTGTGTGTGATGGAACCGTTAGGCAGTCTGGTGAAGCCTGTGGACCCTGTCTCAGAATAATGTTTTTAAATGTATAAAATAAAATACAGGATTAAAATAGAAACGAATCTGTTGAAATAGTTATAAAATATTTTTAAAAATAACTTCAGAAATCCCAGGTTAAAGACCTCTGCTAAGTTTCATAGAAGGTGCCAACCTACTTTGGTAGAGAAAATGTCCTTCTCAGGGAGTTTGCTATGCCGGTGACGTCACAGATCCCATCTATCCCTATCCCACTTTGCTTCATTTTGTGTAGACATAACTCTGATAGCTCCCTCCATACCTGGTTGCTCTTCTCAGCCTTGCCTTACCCCCATCTTGTAGATTTCTAATCCAGAACCTGATCTGAGAAGTGAACAGGTATCTGGAATACCTTCCCATCCCAGTGGTTTTTTGAAGGTCTAGACTAGACCATCTCTCCTCTGTCAGTAATCCCAGAGCATCCTGGCAAAGTATTTCTATCCATCCATTTCAGTCCACCTTCTCTGACTCTTCCATTCTCTTTCCCTTCTTGGCCCTCTCTTCTTTCCCCTCCATCTTTCCCTTCTGTTCTGCTTTCTTACTTCTCTTTCCTCTTTGCTTTTCTTTGCATTTTGGCTTCTGTGTTCCTTCCCTCCTCTACTCACCTTTGTGCTTGGGGCAGGCTGAGGTGGTGCTGGGTGGTCTGAGTACTTGAAGGGGAGGGTGATTCTTTCCCAAATCCTCCCATTCTTGTTTTTCCCACTTCAAGCATCAGGGAAGAATACTGGATTTGAAGTCAAAAGAACTGGGCTACCATCTCCACTCTGTGCCTCTGTTTGATCTCATATATGTTGATAAACCTCTACAGTTGTTTACTTCTTTGGAAAAATGAGGGGAGGTGGACTCAGTGATCTCTAAGAACCCATATCGTTCTCAACACTGGGTTTCTAAGCAGTTAAATCATTTCTTGCTCTCGCTCAGCATCAGAACCCATCGCACCCCAAACCCTGAAGTTGTGTCCCTCAAGATATCCTGAGACCTTCCTCACTTTAGGTGTTCTGTTGTTGGATAAATAATCTGCGGCTTGCTGAGTGTGCTCTCTGTTTATTGGGGGAAGGGGAAATTCTGGAGCTAGAAGGGTGGCAGGTCCTACAGAACTCAGTGAATGCTCCTAAAACCATTTACTATCCTGCAGAAAAGAAGCCAGATAAAGGCTTGAGTGCTGCTGTTAATAATGACATTTTCTTTTCCTTTTTTTTTGTTCTAGGATCTTAGCTCTTTTGCCATGCCATTCCTAGATGGAGACCTGGAAAGCTCGGAAAAACATGCTTCCCGTAAGGTAGGACCACCTCATTCACAGCTTGTGTGTTTTGCAGTTGGAGTGAGGAAGATATATGTGAACACTTAAGTATCAGTCTCACCCTCTGGTCTCATTGCTACAGGAACTCCCTCCCCTCCTCTAGGGCTGCTGCTTATCTATGTCTATATGGCCTGGGACTGATGATGCAGGTGGTTGGTTATCCAGGCCTCGTATTCTTCTTCCTCCCTCTTGTCACCTAAATTTGTGTCTTTGGGGCTCATTATTAGCAGCAGAGTAGTCAAAGTCAAAAGAAATGAGCATCAAATCCAACCCTTTGGTTATACCCTATCTCTTAGCAGTCCTGGTCACGAGAGAAAGGTCGAAGATGGTAGTGAATATGAGATGTGGGTATTATCTGCAGGGGTGATTTAATTAAGATAGCTCTGCCCTCATTAGCACAGAGAACAAAGCTGATTCTGACCCTGAAGTAGCCCAGATTTGGATATCTTTTTTTCCTGTCCTTTGCTATGACCCTCACTCTCTTTTTCTTTCTCTCACATTCCCTTGCTCTCTGTCTTCCTCTCCCCACCTTCCCCTTCTGCTTCTGTCACCCTTTGTCCCTTCGTCTTCCCCTCCTTCCTGCTTTGTCTCACTGGCTTCCTCCCTTTTTTCTTTTCTCTTCTCCTTTCATTTACTGTCTCCCCCGCCCCCTCCAATTCCCTAACTTTTTGAACATTTACACTTAATTGAAATAATTTTTCAGGAGTTTTGTTCAATGCTCGTAAATAAGAAATTCTGTCTAAAGGATTTAATGAAAATTAAATGAAGATGAATGATTGAAAATCTTCCTAGGGTTTGTCATCTGTTAAACCCTGCTTTTTCTGTCTTGCTGTAGTGACATTTCATTTTCAAGGATATTTGTGTTGTAGATAATTGCTCAAGTCTGGTGCTCAGACATCCCAAAATGCTAAATTTCTTTAATTGGTACATCCCACTGTTATCTGTAATGGTGGGAATGCTCAGATTTCATGTGTTATTTTCTAAATTATATTAAAATTTAACAAAAACCTATTTTGCTACTACAAAAAAAAACCCAAAACCCTTTCCTTTGAGTTTCTCAAAATCCTCCTCAATTTTTCCAGCTTATTTGTCAGCCAAAGAAATTCAGCGGGGCAAAATCACTGGGCCCAACTTTGAGGTTCTAGTCTAGCTAGTGAGGTTCTAATCTGTCCCCCTCCTTGCCTCTTCATCTTCTTTTCCTGAACTGCTCTTATCTCCCTTCCTTTCCCTTCCTCCATCTCTCTCTCTCTCTCTCTCTTCCCCCCCCCCACTCTCTTTCTCCTTCTCCCTTTCCTTTCTCATTCTGTTAGATGGCACAGTGAATAAAGTGCCAGGAGTGCTGGATGAAGTGCTAGAGTCAGGAAGACTCATCTTCCTTTGTACAAATCAGGCCCTAGACACTTACTAGCTGGGTGACCCTGGTCACTTAACCCATGTTTGCCTCAGTTTCCTCATCTGTAACATGACCTGGAGGAGGAAATGGCAAATCACTCCAGTATCTTTGCCAAGAAAACCCCAAATAGGGTCATGAAGTATCGGACACGACCAACAGAAATGACTGAACAACAACAGAATTACTTGAACTCATGTAACTCATCGGTGACTCAGAGATGCCATCTGGGCTGTGAATTTGAAGGCATAAATCTGAGTCAGAGAGGGCCTTGGTGGAGGATTAGGAAGGGAAACAAAGCAGCTGTCTTCCACGCTGTGGGACAGGGCAGTGTTCCTCCTCCAGTGGGGATTTTGGGACAGGATCCCAAAGTCTGTTATTCCACTGACCTACAGATAAGTTGAGGAGTGTAGCCTGAATCTGAAACTAAAGATAGCAAAATAATCAGACAAGTTGCCTTGAAACTTGGGGGTTTTTTTGGTTCTGAATGCCCAGAAGCTGGAATCACCGAGAGTAATAATGTGAGTTATGGTAAATATTTAGTCTTTGCTCTGAGCATTTTAATTAAATATAATTAAATCAACTAATTAATTAATACAGATCTACGGGGCTCTTTTTCTTCTTCCCCTTTACCTTCTGTCCCTGCCAAGAGTAGTTGGCTTCACTTTAACCTGCCTTATTAGTAGCTTTTGTAGCCTAACTAGATGAGAACCTCAAAATGATTTTGCCTCAGGAACTTCCTGGGTCTATAAAGAAATTGGGATAAAGTGGAGGCTGATTTCCACACTTAAAGGAGAGCATTTCAAACAGACTCAAAGGAATTCAATCAGGCGCAGGGAATAAGATCATAAAGAGGATCCTTACCATCAGGGAGCATTTACTGAACACCTACTTCATGTCCAACAAGATGCTTGGTTCTATCCCTGCCTTCTGTGAACCTGTGATCTAGTTGGGAAGAGAACTGTGAACTAGGAGGATTCAAAGGCAGTGCACATGTTGGTTTTCATTGTATTGCAGTAAGCTGGTTGTACTATCATCTAAATTTGTGTATCTTTCCACAAAGATTTGTTCATCTTGTCCTCTATCCCTTGAACAGGGGACCAAGGTTTGCATAATACAGATGGGGGTGGGGGAGGAGGGTTAGGATGGGCTCTGAGAGACCTTGTAATGACAATAAATACTCTAGGAATAGAAGGGAGACCAGGGGTCTTTTAGGAAGGGTGTTTGTTCTAGGTGAAAAAAATGTTCTCTACCTGCCCCTTATCCTTGCCCAAACTCCATAGCCCCCTGACACAACTAAGGTAGCCTAGGTATAAGACTCAAAGAGATGAAAAGATTTTTGTACCAAAAATATATATTGCATGTAGTGATTTTTGAGTGTGAAAATATTCTTAGTTCTTCTATTCTGTTTCAAAATTTCTCCAAGACCCTTTTCACCTTGGTATGTTCTGTATCTCCAGATCTCTCCTGACCAGCATCAATAGATTCCAACAATATTTTAATTTAATTCGTATTTTTGAAAATTCAATTTTTATTGTTTTTTCGATTAACGAGTATGTGTTTTCTTTCTGTCTCACCTCCCCCCCCCCCATCATTGGGGGAAAAAAGAAAAAAAACTTTCATATCAAACAGAAGCAAATTCCACTTTCAGGAGATTTGTATGTGGTGTGCTTCATCATCAATCCTCTGGGATTGAGGTTGGTCATCAGCAATGTATTTTAAGCACTGAATCACTTTCTGGCCAGATTAGTTTGGGAAATACTCCTACATACTTTCTAGTCTGTCCAGTGTAGTGAAAGTTCTTCTAGGGAAGAGACTATGTTTCATTTGGTATCTCCCAGTGAGGAGCACAGTGCCTGGCACACAGCAGGCGCTTAATAAACACTTAGAAAATTGGATTTACTTCAACTTGCAGTAGAAAAGGAACTGGAATTGATGCCAGATAATACAAAGAACAAATTAGTAGGTAAGAAGACGTGGGTTCTTCTGAGTCCAGAAAGCCAAAGAAATAGGTTGAGAGAGAGAAATCCAGAATTGCTGGAGAGATTCCAGGGCAGAGTTGGGGTCAGGCTTGATGGGTTCAGAGGGCAGGGGAGTGAGAGGTGATTCGAAATGACTGAACCGAAAACCACTTAGAATGACAGCTGCCATTTTAGAAGGGGGCAGCCCATACTGGTGGGTATGGAAGAAGCAAATTGACTCTCCCTGTTGAGTTTGGTAATCTCAACCTTTGATCCCGTGCTTCGTATGTCTTTCTGTCCCTTGAAGATTTTGTTACTTTAATTCCTTACTTGGCCTCAGCTTTTCTCTAGTGCTTCCAGACTCCCTCAGATACCTCTTTTACTTTTCTGGATATTGGTTTGTAATGGAGCCCTCAACCTCAACAAACTGTTATTAAGCCTGCTGTACCCCAGACCTGTCAAAGACCAGGATTCCTGGGATCTTTAAGCCTTGGACATAGAGCACCACAAAGCTGAATTCCACAAAATTACACACACACACACACACACACACACACACAGTTGCTCTTGCTCAGTCATATCTGACTCTTTGCAACGCCATTTGTGGTTTTCTTGGCAAAGATACTGGAGTGGACTGCCATTTCCTTCTCCAGCTCATCTTACAGATGAAGAAACTGAGGCAAACAGGGTGAAGTGACTTGCACAGGCTCACACAGCTAGTGTCCGAGACCAGATTTGAACTCAGGAAGATGAGTCTTCCTGACTCGAGGCCCATCACCCTATCTATTGCTACACCACCTAGCTGCACATATATTTGCTTGAGAAAGCATGAGGTTTAATGGGAACTATCAGATTTAAAAGAAATAGCTTACAAATCTATCAAAAATTATTCCTGTAGAATAAAAGAGCATCATTAACAATAAACCTAAACATATAAGACTTATAATTATTGCATATCTGTCCTAGACCCAATAGGTTCTGCTAGGACATGAGGCCATATGGATTTGCCAACTCCTAGTACAAGAGAGAGAGAAGCGCTCTCTCTCTCTCTCTCTCTCTCTCTCTCTCTCTCTCACTCTCTCTCTCTCCCTCTCTCCCCGCCTCCACTCACGGGAAGAATATTTTTTCTACATTAATTCACATAGAAGTTTGGGGGAGGAAGGTACACCTTAGCTCCCCTGCTGCTCTTCTATCAACAGAAGAGAAGTCCAGGATAAAGAGACAGTTCAGACTATTGTTGTCCCACAGCCAACTAGAAGCAAAGAGAACAGACAAGGTTAGGAGTAATACTCTGGAAGACTTGGATGAAGCCTACTATTGCCAGTCAAGTCAGGTTTCAGATCAGGTCTCCCAGTTTACTCTTGGGCTCAGCTTCAAGGGTGATTCGACCTCCTATTGCAAGTTCCACCAGGAAGAAGTCATTCATTAATCTGAGGGAGTCCAAGTCACTTAATGTGCAGAAAGTGACCTCCCTCAGTCTAGTCCTCATGACTTGTTGGGAACCAAAACCCTGTTCATGTTAAAGGCTCCCCTCCTTGGGTGCCATCATGCTCTGGTGGAAGCTTAGTAGAGAAGGAACAGGCTCCCATCCCTTCCAACCATGTAGAGGATACCATTGTTAAATATGAAAATACTAAGAATATGGGAGCCAAGGAGACCTCTCACCTCTCTGGTTGTTTAGATTTAAGGCTCTGCATATATGTGTATGTATTCGTTTCTGTCCCTCTAGTGCTTTCAACAGGTTTCCATTCATCCCTTCATACTCCCAAGATAGACTCTTGCCATGGAAGGCAAAAGCACTTGCTTCTGGTCTCAGCCTGGTAAAGGCCAAGTGAGACAAAACAGTGACAAGCCTTCTTATGACCCCAAAGTTCCTTATGTCTGGGTTAGCTGTCCTTGTTCCCTCTCATCTTTAAAGGAATGTCCCCTGGTCAACTCTAAGTACCTTATAAATATGTGATAGAAGCCAAAATGAATGAACCCTTAAGAAACTTACAATTTCTTTGGGGATACGAGATGAACCAATGTATGAAAGATTTAAAGATGATTTTCAGCACATGCAAACCAGGGCAAGTAAATAACATTGCAGATTGTGGGCATGCTTGCCAAGGGACATTCATGGTACAGACATACCTCAGAGGTATTGCAAATTCGATTCTAGAACACCACAATAAAGTGAATATACCAGTCAAGTGAGTAATACAATTTTTTTAGTTTCCCAGTGCATATAAAAGTTGTTTACATTATACGGTAGTCATAAAGTATGCAGTAGTATTATGTCTAAAAAATGTACGTACCTTAATTTAAAATACTTTATTGCTAAAAAAAAAATACTAACCAGAATCTGAGCTTTCAGTGAGTTCTAATCTTTTTGCCGGTGGAGGGTCTTGCCTCTCTGTTGATGGCAGCTGACTGACCGGGGTGGTGATTGCTGAAGGTTGGGGTGGCTGTGGCAATTTCTTAAAATAAGACAACAGTGAAGTTTTGCCTCATCAATTGACTCTTCCTTTCACTTGAACACTTAGAGGCTATTGTAGGGTTATTAATTGGCTTCATTTCAATAAAATTCTGTCTCAGGGAATAGGGAGACCTGAGGAGAGGGAGGGAGAGCAGAAATGGCAGATCAGCGGAGTAGTCAGAACACACACAACATTTATCAGTTAAGTTCCCCATCTTATAGTGGTTTGTGGCACCCCAAAACCATTACCGTAGTAACAACAAAGATCGCTGATCACAAACTGTCCTAACAGATACAATAATAATGAAAAGTCTGGAATATTGCCAAGAATTACCAACATGTGACACAGAGAATTGACATGAGCACATGCTGTTGCAAAAACGGAGCGAGCCGATAGATTTGGTCAACAAAGGGTTCTCACAAACCTTCAATTAGTTAAAAAAAATGCAATATCTTCGAAGCTCCATAAAGCAAGCAAAGGGCAATAAAACGAGGTATGCCTTAATGTAAAGGGCTGGTGCTGCTCTAGGGTGTGTGAGTAGGGGGAAATTACATGAACAAATGCATTTTCCTCCACTTTGCAGTTTATGAAAAAGTCTTTTTTTTTCCTCAGAAATGCAGACAAACCTCTGACATCTTGGTTCACACTTGATCCTTCCCTCTCCACACCTGAAAGATTTACTTCCCACTTTTAGATCTATGTGCAGACTAATTCTGCAAGACTGAGCTCAGGATTTTCCTCCGCCATGAAGCTTTTTCTGTCCCCCACCCCCACCCCTTCCAGCCCAATGAGAAAGGATAACGGCCTTCTCTGAACTCTTTACAGTGTTTACTATTCAGATTGCTCATACTTAACTTACATAGCTTAACTTAACATACATAACTTAAATTTTCATGAGCTTATAATCAGTCAATAAATAAACATTGATTAAGTGCCTGCTGTGTGCCATACACATAGAGGCAGCGAGATGGCCCAGTGGGTAGAGTCCTAGGTCTGGAGTCAGGAAGACCCCAATTCAAATTTTGCCTCAGATACATACTAGCTGGGCAAGTCACTAAACCTCTGTTTTCCTTGGAGGCAGCTAGATGGCTTAGTGGGTAAAGCACTGGATCTGGAGTCAGGAAGACCTGAGTTCAAATATGGTCTCAGACACTTAGCAGATGTGTGAACCTGGGCAAGTCATTTAATCTCTGTTTGCCTTAATGTACTAGAGAAGGAAATGGCAAACCACTTCAGTATTATTGCCAAGAAAACCTCCTGAACAACATTGGTGTGCTGTGGTCCACAGAGTCGTGAAGAGCCAGACACAACTGAATAACAAATGTTCCAAGCGCCATGCTAAGTGCCGGTGATACAAAAAGAGACAGAAAACAGTCCTTACCCCTGAGGAGCTTGCAATCTTAGATTTGGAAAGGACCTCAGGGGTCATTAGACTCTCTTATAGTTAAACAGGAATCTCTTCCATAACACAGTGCATCAAGCATTGTAGGTGTAAGCATCTGTCGATGGGCTGAGACATATAACCCAGAGTACGTCTACTAAATCACAAGCTAGTTGTCAGGACACGCTATGACTTAAATGTAGGAACTCAGGTAACTATGTTTTAGTTTAATTCATCTATGCTCATATACGCAATTTCTTAATCTTCCAGCACTGTTCAGATGTTCACTACCTTCCTCTCTCATTTTCATCTGTTTTTCCTCCCTCTTGTACGTGTTTCCTTATCAGTAATAATGGACAGGTGAACTTTTCTGTGCTCTAAGGCCCTCCTGTCTCTAAGATTCTTCTTTTCCTTCCTTCTCTAGCATTTTACCCTTTTCCCTCATTTCCGAAGTGAATGTCTCCTCTTTTGCCCTGTTTCTCCACACTTGCTTTCTTTTCGCGTACATGGCCTTTTCCACATTTCTTAGTGAACTCTGTATGGTTGTCTACATTCTTACAAAGATCTGCCATTCTCTTTGGCCCATTTGGTGCCCCTCCTAATGGTCAACCTAACCTACATACCATCTTCACATAATTTATCTCCATTTATCCCCAAGTCTTGAGCTAGCCACATCCCAAGATTACAAGAATTTTCCTGTAGTGGAGAAAATAAATTGCCTGAATTTCAAGGCCACCTACTTAACTAGTACCTCTTACGGGATTCCTAACCTAGCCCCCTCTTCTCTTGCCCCTTTCACTCTGTGGTTCCTAGCAGTAAAATCTGCTCCTGATTTCATTGTCCACCTGTGTGTTCCTGCCTCATTAACTGTTTTATAATCCCCTTGCACCTTTTGGATTGGGCTAACTCCTCTGGCCCTTCCATTTTGTCCAGGCTTGCTTGTTTTTGCTTTCCTTGTCCTTCTTCACTTCTTTACCTTTACCTTTTACTTTACCTTCTTTACTTTTCTTACTAAGCCTTTGAGGGCTGCTGGAAAAAAATCACAACATTATGCTGGTCAGGTCTACCATAGATATATTCTTCCCAGCATTCAATGGGCCCTCACTGCTATACAGTAATCCTTTTTTCATTTCTTCTTTACTTCTTATCGTATTGCCTGTAGAGGCTATTTAAGTCGTCTCTCCTATTGTTCTGCAAGGCCCCAGCTCCACTCCAATTCTGGCAGCAAATGACCTTACTGAGAAGTTTGAGATAATCTAATTCTAGCTCCCCCAAATACCCCCCACCTCAAAACTTCTGTGGACCTTTTCCCCCCTAACTTTTCCTTCCCCTCAGTTCCAGTGAACGAGTTAGCCTTTATTCCTGCCACATAGAACTCCCTCACCTGTGATATTGATATCATCCCCTCCTTGTTCCAAACTTAACTTTCAAAACCTTTGTACTGGGATGGCTGGGTGGCGCAGTGAGTAGAGCACCGGCCCTGGAGTCAGGAGGACCAGAGTTCAAATGTGACCTCAGACACTTGACACACTTACTAGCTGTGTGACCTTGGGCAAGTCACTTAAGCCCAATTGCCCTGACTTCCCCCCCTCAAAAAAATTTAAAAATAAAAAAAAACCTTTTGTACCACTGGCTTTTCTTTCGTTCATCTTCTAATCTCTCCATCTTTAGGGCTCCTTCATCCTTTATAACAGTAGTCAAGTGTGCCTTATCCCAAACAAACAAATCATCAAAACACCTTCCACTGACTCTGCAGCTTCATCCAGGTCTCATCCTGTCTTCCCTCACCATGCTCACTTTTAAACTTCTAGGAAGAGAAGTGGACTCACTCCCTCTTTCCATTCTCTCACCAATCATTCACTTTTCAACCCTCCACCACCTGGCTCTATTTCTGTCACTCCACTGAATTTTCTTGCTCCAAGGTCCCTGGTGGGGTCTTAATTGCCCAATAAGTCAATCTACATGCATTTAATAAATGCCTACTGTATTCAGTGCTGGTTTTATACAGAGGCAAAAGTGAAATGGTACCTGCCTTCAAGAAGCTTACATTCTAATAGGTGGAGTGGGGAGTCAATGCACATATTTAGTTGTATATAAGATACGTAAGAGGTAACCTTGGCAGAGAAGGCATCAGCAGCTGGGAGGACTGTCAGAGGTCTGCTGGGAAGGTGGTACTTGAGCTGAATCTTGAAAGAAATCAGGAATTCCAAAAGGTGAGGGGGGAGAGGGCAGTTGGGAAATAGAAGATGCAGCCACCCACATGAGCAACAACAGCAAGCAGTCCAGTGTGGCTGGGTCATCATTCCTCATCCCACGGTAGCAGTAGATGTTGCTGATCATGTTGGCATTTTCTGCTCCCTTGGCTTCTGTTTATACCACTCTCTCCTCCTTTATACCTCTTTGACTGGGGGCCTTCTCCAGTTGTCCTGATCTATATCTGGCGACTGGATCCAGATGGCTCCGGAGGAGAAAGTGAGGCTAGTGACCTTGCATAGCCCTGCCTCACTTAAATCCAATTCACTTGCAAGTCATGGTATCACTTTGCTGATGTCACAGTCCTCTTCAAAAATGAAGGACAAACAGCACGAACCTCTTTGTCCCCACCCTCTCTCCCCTCCATATTGGGCCCATTGGCTACTGGTTTCTTTTCTGTCCTCAGCCCATTTGCATGTCATATACCACCATTATCTCAAACTCAGTATGTCCCCCGACTGAACTTATTATTTTCCTTTCAAAACTGTCCCTTCTCCTAACTTCTCTGTTTATATTGAAGTCACCATTGAAGGCATTCTCTCTGCTGCCCAGGTAGATCATTATCTCTTTTTTCCCTTTAATGCCCCACTTCCAGTCAGGTCCCAAGTCCTATAGATTATTTCTCTGCAGTATGTCTCCCATCTCTCTATCTTTTCACCACCATCTTTCAGGGCCTTATATCTTCTTTTCTGCAGTGTATAGGGCACTCTGGGAGGACCAACACTTCCGGTGTGAGGGCCCCCTGAGGCCTTCACAGGACTGCTTATGCACTGTTGGGGTCCACCTTCACCTCACTCTCGAAGCTGTAGCTGCACCGTGGCCGCACCTTGGTAAAACTATCTCAGCAGATGGGCTAAAGCAGGCTGACCAACAGGCCTCAAACCTGTCTGTGAGTTAGGGTGATGTCTGCCCCAAGCACGTGAGGACTTTACCAGGCAGGATGGGCTGATGAGAACAATTTGTTCCAACAGCCACGAAGCAGGTGCTTAGAGCTGGAGCGCTTAGAGTCTGGTCAGACATCAAAAATGCCACGGTCATCCGCAGCATCCCAGGGCTTCGCCCAGTTCTCCTGACTTTTATCTTACCTCTGATGAGCTATCTTATATAAACTCTGATGAGTTTATCTTAACTCTAATGACTTTGGAAGAAAGATGGAGGCTGACAGCTTCGCACAACTCTGCCTCCCTTAAATCCAATTCACACGCGAGTCAAGACACCCCATGATGTCATTGATAACAACAGCAACAACTTCTTGTCTAGAATATTTTAATAGCTTCCTACCCGGTTTCCTTGTCTCTAATATCTCCCTTCACCAATACAACCTTTATACCACTGCCAAAGTCCTATTTCTCATGGGCAGGTCTAATCACGTCCCTCCTATTTATTGCTTACTGACTAACAGACAGACTCTTTCGTCTGGGCTTTCAAGGCCTTGCATAATCTGGCCCCAGCCTGCATTTCCAGCCTTATCTCCCATTCCCCTCCTTCACACGCTGTATTACAGCCCCAATGAACCACCGTCTCCATTTTGTGTCAGCATCCCCAGTGCTTAGCACTGTGCCTAGCGTATAGTCACATAGTGAGCATTTCATCTATGTTTTCTCATTCGATCCCACCGTTACCATTTGGAATCCTTTTCAGTCAAGGCTGAGCTCAGCTGTCACCTTCTCTGTGATGCATGATTATTGAGGAACATCATAACCCCAGCTAGAAGCAATCCTTTCTCTTTCAAATTTCTTAAGAATAATAAAAATAATACTGTCTGTATCGGGAGGAGGCAGCGTGGTGAGTCGGGAGGTTTGAATTCTAGTTCTGCCGCTTACATCACCTGCAAGTCACTTAATCTTTTCTGAGCCTCATTTACAAAATGAGGGGTTTGGATTCGAGGAGAGTGGGGATGATTTCAGTCTTTTTATTTGCATCCCCAGAGCAGCTAGGTGGGGCCACGGTGCACAGAGTGCTGGGCCTAAAGTCAAGAAGACTCATCGTCCTGAGTTCAAATCCAGCCTCAGATACTTACTAGTTATGTGATCCCGGGCAAGTCACTTCACCCTGTTGGCCTCAGTTTCCTCATCTGTAAAATGAGCTGGAGAAGGAAATAGCAAACCACTCCAGTATCTTTGCCAAGAAAACCCCAAATGGGGTCACAAAGAGTCAGACACAATTGAACCACAACACACAGCAACAGTTTGCATCCCCAGTACCTGTAACAGTTTATGGCACATAGTGAGCATTTTGTAAATGCTCTTTAGTTGATCGTTTGGCCTCGAAGGTTCTTTACCTCTCTAAATCCATGGAGCAGTGATCCCATGTACACGTTAGGGTTTACAAATACTATGTCATTCAGTACTCACAACAGCACTGTGAAAGCATATAGTGGAAGTACTATTATGCCCTTTACACAGACGAGAAAACTAAGGCCCAGAGAGATTAATTAAAGTGCCCCAAATCACACAGCTAGCAACTAGAATCATAATCCCTAAAAAATAAAAGTCATTATGGAAGTGAATGTTGAAAACTAAAAATAAATATTTTAAAAAGTAAAAGTCATATAATTCCTACTGTCACTGAATTCAGTGAGGACCTTGAGCATATGAAAGGGGGAGTGGAGAGGAGAAGAGAGCAGTTCTAACTCTGGTTTAGATGACGGGGGTTGAGAAATTCAGAATAAGGATGGTAGAGTTGTATATAGGTAATTCTTCCCTGGCCCCAACCAAGATGGACAGTACCACATATCCAGGCTGGCCCCTTTTTGATCCTGAACAAAACTACTCAAGGTCTCTCCTCTCTTCCTTTGCTCATGCTGTTTCCCCCACCTGGGATGTCCACACCCTTTTCAGCAATAAAATCCCTGTCCATCCTGGAAGGCATTCTATCCATGAATCACAACATAAGAAAAGGCATGATCATAGAAATGACCTTAGTGTGTATAGGGGTGTAATTAACCTGGCTGGAGCCAAAGGTTCTCATCTCATACTAGAGAGAAGCTTGGAAATGTAGGTAGGGATCAGACTGTGGAACACCTTGAATGCTAGGAAGAAGAGTTTATTTGGATTTTCCCCTGCCGGCAGTAGGGAATCTTTAGAGGTTTTTAGAGGAGTTAGCGACATCATAATAGCGATGTTTTAGAAAGATGTCTGGCAGCAGTGCGTAGGACAGATGGAAAGAAAGAAAGGTTTTGGTTGCATCCCCTACCTTGCCTGGCATATTGCTGTTTGTCGGGTTATAAGACACCTCCTGAATCACTGAGCGTTTTAGTCAGAAGGCAAAACCAAATGATTTGCCAGTCTTCAAAATTCAAAGTGTTTCTTTCTTTGGACCAGAAATTTACCTTATTTCCTATATAGTTCAGCCCCAGGATAATTCCTCCAGTAGAATGCTAGGTTAGATATTATAAACTGATTTCTAAAAAAAATTGTATTGACAAACAGTGCTATGCAGTTCACCTTTAGATGAAACTGCCCAGGATACTGTCAGGGAACAGGAAAGAAAGGAAAGAAATAAGCATTTATTTAGCGCCTACATTAGCACTATGCAAATCACTTTACGAATATTGTCTCATTGGTCCTCACGGAAACCTTGTAAGGTAGATAGTATTATGATTTCCATTTTACAGATGAGGAAATTAAAGTAGACAGAGTTGAAGTGACTTGTCCAGAGTAGCATAGGAATAAGTGTTTGAGGTTGGATTTGAACTCAGGGTCTTCCTGACTCCAAGCCCAGCATCTTCCCCACTGTGCTACCTGGCTGGCTGTGAAGGCTCGTCACCTTCCTTTGTGGTTTACTCCTCCGTCATCATCCTTAGAGCATTTCTTTTTTGTACATTGTGTCTTTGGGGCTGCAGCCTAATGCCTTTGTCCACCTCTATACACTTTGGAGACCTAAGCAGGAAGGGTATGGTTTTACGTATATGTATATATGTGTATATATGTATATAATATACATATAGGTATTTATGGTTAATTCTGACTGTCTTCTTTAGGTCGAGGTGGGGAAGGAGAAAGGAAAAAAAATAAAAAGTGTACCACAGAAAACAAAAGAAAACATAGAAGCAAGCGCAGAAAAGCTGGGTAGCTTTGGAAGCAAAGCAATTTATTAGTTTTTTTGTTTTAAAGTAAACAGTCTGAAATGGAAATTCATGGTTTTGTATTGAATTCTTTATGCTCTGCTGTGTACATGGAAATGCTTTTTTTCTTGTTTTGTATTTAAATTTAAAATGAATAAAAATATTTTTTAAAAGGAAGGGTCAGATATTTGGGGCACAAAACCTACTTTGGAGGAAAATTTGAAGAACAAGCTCTATATTCTAATTCAGTCCAACAAGGACTTTTGAAGTGCCTACTATGAGCAAAGGTGAGAAGCTCTGCAATCTCTCCCATCTGCTCTCTTTTAAGACCTTATTACTTCTTGTCTAGTGTTTTTTTAATAGCTTCCTAACTGATTTGCTTGTCTGTAATCTCTCCCTTCACACGTCTTGTACTGTTGCCAGAGTACTGTATAATAAAGAGCTAGCCTTGGAATTTGCAAGATCTAGGTTCAAGTTCTGTCTTTGACACGTGCTGTCTATGGATCCCTGAGCAAGGTACAGAACCTCTCAGTGCCCCAGGCAACATTCTAAGACTTTCAATTGCAGAGAAGGTACTGATCCACACTGGGAGAGAGTGTTCCGAAACGCAGCTCTATATAATACAACGATGAAATCACAGGTCCAGTTAAAAACAAAAATAGCCAGGCACTACTGTGTGGTAAGTGCTCGTGATGAAAGATAGACCCTGCCTGCCCTGGAGAACCTTACATTTTACTGGACAGATTAGAAATTATCTAGACCACCATTTTTCAAACTAATTTGTCCAGGGTATAAATTTCAGGCTTAGAATATATTGAGAGAACTCATATATTCTGGCTTGGGGAAATTGGGGGATATGGAGTACATACAGGAGAAGAAGGATTTAGGGAAATTTTGAAATAAAATAGAGATATTAATTCAATTTTCTTCCTAAAAATTGCTACCTGTCATAAGCATACAGAAATCCTTTTCATCCCTTGGACCTCATGTCCTGTGCCTCAGTTTTATCAGATAGCTATAGGTGCAAACAGGGGTAGGGATAGGTAAAGACAATCACTTCCCTAGAACAGATACACTCCTAGAAAAACAGGCTACTGGTCTCCCTGTAGCCCTGTATAGTATATAGTGCTTCTATAGATTCTGTAGCACTTAATGTGGACTCTCAAATCCAAGGCTGTTCATAGGCCTCATCCCAGTCTTCCTAAGGTATATTATGCAGCCCTTGGTTCCTTGCTTTAGAGAAGTATGTAATTGGATTAACAAACCCTTGTGAAGAGAAACACAGTTCTAAATAGTAGTGTAAACTTCTGCCCAGATGTAAATTATAGATGCCCAGTTTAGTAGAAGAGTTGGTTTGGCCGTCATGTCCTATTAATGGCAGCAGTTAGGCAAGGGTTCTTTCCATCAGAAAACCACCAGGAGCCCCTTCTTTCTGGCAGGGAGCCCAGTGTCTGAAGCAGGGTTAGAAATGTTAAATAGTAGTCAGAGGGACAAGCTCTGGTCAAAATCCAGAAAGTCAGTAAGCATTTTCATGCCAAAGGGAGTCTGCAGAAGCAGGGGATTGGAGGGGTGTTCAAAGCCAAGTCATATACCAGAGTAGGCAGGCACAGCCCGGTGCAGGGCAAGCACAGAAACTCATTCAGTGACAAGCTAGGGTTCCAAAGAGCCAATGGAGGAAGATTGAGAAGGGAAGGAGCTCTGGACTGCCAATAAAATGGCGGCTTGCCATACACACTCAGCTTATGCTTCAGTAACAGTGGGTCACACTTCCTTCTCTTTCTTAAAGGGCCACTTCCCCACTTCCTTATCCAGTCCAGCATCTTCATTTTATAAAACTGAGGTCCGAGTAAACTTGCCAAAGATGACGGAAGTAGCAAGGGTCAGAAGTGGGATTTGAACCCATGACCTCTTGACTCCAGAGTGAGAACTCTTTCTATTATACTGCATATGAATGCTCTCCTGGGTTCTGCTACTAGAATGAAAATATCTTAAAAACTTCATGTCTACCACCCCTCCTCCACCACACCTTCATTAAATGCCACAGATGGCTCCTTCCTCCAGTCTAGAATATTCTCTCTCCTCACCTTCCACTCTGGGAAGCCTTTAATGATCCCCTCACACCAGCTCATTCCCTCCCAAAGCTACCCTGTGTTCATGTTATATGCCTTATGTAGGTAGTTACATACTTTTATGATATCTTGCCCATTAGATTGTAAGCTGCCCAAGGGCAGAGACTTTCACTTTTGTCTTTGTATCAGCTCAGTGCCCTGTAGCTTAATAAGTGCCTAGTTATTGCTTATCGATTGAAGTATTGAAATAACCTCTCTAAGCCCAAACCTGGATCCTCCTGACCCTGGACCTGGTGCTCTTTCCCCTATACCACCAAGACCACACGGACACCAATAGGTGCGATATTCCTTTTCAGCCATTGTGATAGAGAAAAAAGGTTTTCCTCGTGTTCCCACTCTAGTCCTCTGCCCCTCACTCCTGCAGAAATGTACCGCTAATAGCTCTCCTCAAAGGACAAGGAACAAAAAGCCGGCTCAAACTGCTAGCCTTCCATTAGCTTCTGTGTAGTCAAGCAAACTCTTTTGCTTCTCTGAATTCTTTTGTTCATCAGAAACCAGGAAATCATCCAATTAAGTTTATCAAAGCATCCTCTCCCTTCATCTCACAGCCAGCACAGAAATCAGCAGTGCCCTTGGAATCTTCCATTGCCGTTAATTCCATTTGCCCTTCCCAGATAACAGTCAAAGAATATTTTTCTTTTAAAATCTACTGTAATTTTCTTATCATAAAGGAATATGATGGAGCCCATGGAGATTTCTGTAAAAGAATGTTATGTTGGGCCCTAGTTCTAGCTAGACTGGGGCTGTTTTCAATGAAAGAGGAGAACAGTGGGGTAGTAGCTTAATTTTCATACATCTACCTTTTACCTTTCACCCTTGGATTTTATTTCCTAACACACAGTTGTTTTCTGCCTAGAATTCTGATTTCTTCTTTCCTTTGAATCCTGTTCTGTGGACAATCCTGAGGGTTGCCAGTTAGATAAAGTCCAAACTCATTAGTCTAGCATTTTATATATATACATATATATATATATATACATATATATATATATCCTACATAAATAATATAAAATATAAAAATATACATATATAAGCTACATAAATAATATAAAATATAAAATAATATAATATATCATATTATATTATTATAACATATAATATAATAATATAAAATATATAAATACATATATAAAATATTTTATTTTCTCAATTACATGTAAAGATAATTTTTAACATTTTTAAAAATTTTCGAGTTTCAAATTTTCTTCTTTCTGCCTCCCCCTTCCCTAAGACGGTATAAGCAATTTCATATGGCCTATGTATTTGCAATCATGTAAAACATATTTCCATATTACTCATGTTGTGAAAGAAGAAGCAGAAAAAAGAAAAAAACATGAAAAATAGTGTGCTTTGATCGGTATTCAGATTCAATCAGTTTTCTCTGATGTGGATAGCATTTTTCATCATAAGTCCTTTTGGAATTGCCTTGGATCACTGTATTCCTGAGAATAGTTAAGTCATTCACAGTTGATCGTTGTACAATACTGCTGTCAGTGTATACAGTGTTCTCCTTGTTCTGCTCACTTCACTTTGCATCAGTTCATGTAAGTGTTTCCAGGTTTTTCAAGACCATTTTCAAGATTATATCCTTCTCCTCTGCAGACACCCTCAAACATGCTACATATATTTTCCTCCCTCCCCACCTTTGCCCATAGGCCGTTCTCTCTTCCTGGAATTTATGTCCTTCCCCATCACAGCATATTAAAATCTTGCCTGTCTTTTGAAGGTCCATTTCAAATGCCTTCTTCTATGAAACTTTTCCTGATTTTCCTAGCCAGAATCTGCCCTCCCTCCTTTGTACTCATGTGTAAATTAGTATCTGTTCCACTCATACTGTGTATTATTCATGTGCCTTTTCTATCTCCCCAGCTAGGCTGTAATTTCCTTAATCAGACTGAATTTAGTAGGGGGCCTCATCCAAAGTTGGTCTGCAACAATTTGAAGAAATGAATGAATGAATGAATGAATGAATGGTTCCAACTATGCCCTCTGATGGGAGTAGAAGTAGGGAGAGAGCAATTGCAGAGTGAAAGAACACAAGTAAAGATAGAAAACTTCTCCGGATCAGCCAAAGGAAGGGTGTGTGTGTGTGTGTGTGTGTGTGTGTGTGTGTGTGTGTGTATGTGTGTGTGTGTGTGGTCATCTATAATTGTTAAGATGCCAAAACTTTCTTTGGCTTACGAGATTGACTTTGGCTTCTCTTATATTTACCAGTGCCATCTCATCGTCTCTTCCTCTCAGCAATTCACTCTTTCTTCTATTCCTCAGATCATTAAGTCATAGGAACAGAAGCATCTTGCCTTGTAACACATATACTTTTAGATTCCTAACACTGTTATATAATCCTTATTCATTTTACAAACATTTAGTAAGCTCCTGCTCCATTTGTAGTCATGTATAAGGTACTAGCAGGGGTTGGGAAGTTTGGATTCAGGTCTTTGAAATTTGGATTCAGTCAAAGGACCGCACTCAAGGACCTAGAGGGCCACATGCAGCCTTGAGGCCGCAGGTTCCCCACCCCTACACTAGGGCCTGGGTGCTGAGGTTTAGGAAATATGGACTAGGATGAGATACAAAGATAAAATAAGTTTGTTTTTTGACCTCAAAGTGTTTTACATGAGTGTGTGAGTATGTACAGGAAGGGAACTGGCAAAGAAGGAGTGGCAGTATTTAAGATTCCTAATGAGGCTTGCTGCCTAATTTTTAGCCCTTGCCTGATTTCTTTTAAGACTTTATCTGATTTCATTTAGCCCTGAGGTTCATGGTCACAGGATCCTTTCGGTGCCTGACTTAGATTATCCTTAGTTTACCCCCTTTTGCTAAATTAACTATTCCTTCAATGTAATCAGCCAATCACCAAGTACTTATTAAACACCTACTATGTGCCAGGCACTTGGGGTAGGCACCTGGGTTTCAAAGATCTCTTCTCTTACTACCTTCTATCAGAAGAAATGGCATGTATATATGTAAGGATCTGCAGAATGAATATAAAATGAATGGCAGGATAATTTAGCAAAGGAGGGCCCAAGCAGTTGTAGGGATCAGGAAAGGCTACCTTGTAAAAGGTAGTGCTTCAGTATAGTCTTGAAGGAAGGAAGGATTTCTGGGAGTAGAAGTGGAAAGAGAAAGCATTCCAGGTATGGGGGTCAATAAAAGAATGGAGAGGGGGGAACAATACATAATATGCAGATTTATAAGATAAGCCACTTTGACTAGTTGATAGAGTATGGGAAGAATACATAATGAAACTGGAGAAGTAGGTGAAGGTTAAGTTAAGCGCTTTAAAAACCCAAAGAAGTTGACATTTTATTCTAGAGGCAGTAGGGAGTCCCTGCAGTTTATTGAGTAGGGGAGCGACATGGTCAAACCTGCAAAATTACTTTGCAGCCATGTGAATGGTGCCGGAGAGAGACGTGAAAGAGGGAGACTGTTTAGGAGGCCACAGGTGAGGAGGGCCTTGAACTAAGGGGTGACTCAGATGGAATGTGAAAGCATTTATTAAGTACTTACTGTGTACCAAGAACCATTTAAGTGCTGGAAATGCAAATAAAAAGCCAGACAGTCCCTGCTAATTGGGAAAGAGAACACATTGGAGAGTTTAGCTTCAGGGCCACGCTGTTGGAAAGTGCCATTTATCTGGCACTCATAATGCCTTCTACTGTTGTTCCTGTGTGTGTGTCTGTGCGTATATGTGTGTGCATGCACATGCATATGTCTGTCTTTCTGTCTCTGCGTCTCTCTGTTCAACTAGATTGTGAGCTTCTGGAGAGCAGGGTCTGTTTTTTATACTTCTTTATCCTATTGCTTCATCAATTGATTTGATTAGACTTGTTAATTAAATGACCAATATATGGAAATATGCAGATTTATAAGATAAATAGGTTTAAGAACCGAGGATATATTTTAAAGAGAACCTGAATGGAGTTCCATTAAAAAGTCCTGGCCCTAGGGGAGTTTGTCTCTGCTGTGGCACATAGAGGGTAGAACTGTGTGATCTCTAAAGTTAATCAGTCAGCCAGTATTTGTTAAGTGCCTACTCTGTGCTGAGTGTTGAAGATACCAGGACAAAAATGCAGTCTTTCATTTCAAGGGGCTTACATTTTATAATTAGCACAAGGTGTAGCACATAGTAGTCTCTTAATAAATATTCATTGATTGATTGATTGTAAGTCAAGACAGCCAGTCCACATATGAGTATATTTGAAATATTTACAAAACCCATACACTGTCATTTTGGCTAAGGAGGCGCTAGTGGCTGCATTGATCAGTAAAGGCATTGTCTAGGAGGTGGTGATTTTACAGGAAATGTAGGGGAGCTAAGCTTTGAAGGAAATCAGAGATTCTAGGAGAGGTAGGAGGAGAATGGAAAGGTGAGTTAGCAGAGGGTACTGTGTCTCTCAAGCCAAGCCAGGTGTTGTGACTCCTAGTCCTGTGTTATTTGATTATATCACAATGCTGTTGTTATTCAGACTGATTCTTCATGACCTTATTTGGGGTTTTCTTGGCAAAGATACTGGAGTGGTTGGCCATCCTTCTCCAGGTTATTTTACAGATGAGGAAACTGAGGCAATCAGGGTTAAGTGACTTTCCCAGAGTCACACAGGGTCTGAGGCCAGATTTGAGCTAAGGTCCTCTTAGCTCGAGGCCCAGCACTCTTTTCACTGTGCCATCTACCTGCCCTATTTAATTACTTCTCCTTGGAATCTGACAATCCTGCCCTCCCCCAGCCCATACCCACCTTCTCCAACATCTCTTCTTCCTCCTTCCCTCATACTGCACATTCTTCTTGACCCCTGAAGGTGGGTGCTGTCCAAGGTTCTGTCCACTTTGGGCTTAGACATTCAGGCAGTTTTGCATCCACCTAATTTTATACTATCATCTAGCCTCTCTAACTTTCCATTTGGTTCACCAGAATAGAATGAGAGACTTTCTTTCATTCATGTCAAGGACTTTGCTAAAATCTAGGTAAACTATATCTATCACTATCCATGACTGATGAAGATAAGATTCTTTCCCCTATTAGATCATAAGATCAGAGAGGACTTTCTTTTTTCATATTTGTATTCCTGGTGCTTAGCACAATGCCTGGCACACAGTTAGTGCTTAATAAATGTTTATTGATTGATTTTCCTCTCATCATCACAATGAAACACCCAGACCTGGATATTGAGGGGAGAAGTGTCACGTTATGAATAATATATGCTTATCTGCATGTTAGATTGTGCGAAAGATGACCTTCTGAACTTTCAGTCCTGTTTACTATTCCAAGGAAAGGGGCTAATATGAGGAATTACATGTAGGGAGAGGTTAGAAATTGCATAAGGATAAACGTGGGATACCCCAAAAACACAGCAACTGGCTCACAACTGCCGCAACAAAAATGATTAGCATTTGTATAGCACTTCAAGATTTGCAGAGTGCTTTATATGTCATCTTATTTGATCCTTAAATCATCTTGATTACAGTAGCACTATTCCCCATTTTACAGATGTGGAAACTGAGGCTCAGAGAGGTTAAATGACTTGCCGAGGTTCACACAGCAGAGAAGGGTCTGAAGCCAGGGCTGAATCCATGTCTTACTGATTCTCAGACTAGCCCTCTATCCACTGTATCAGGGCTTCTTAAACTTTTTCTACTTGGATTTCCGTAGCATAGGTTGGCTTTGCGTGGCCTGAGGGCATGCGTAGTGCAAAGTGGGAATGCTTCTGTTCAGAGCCAAGGCTGCAGTGAAGTTGCATGATGCAGCATGGGCAAGCGCTGCCAGAAACATCTCACATTCATTACTCATTTGATTTTTAATTAATTTTTGGTCGTTGTGAGTTCAGAAACCTTTTATTGTTGCCAAATTTTTCATGAGCCACAATTTAAGAAACCGTGCCTATACCATGCTCACACTTCATAGGAGATCACACTAGTCTTTTATTGTCATCCATACACCCTGAGCAGTGGTCCTGGCTTTTCTTTGATTCTCCTTTCTTCTCCCAAACAAAAAAAAATCCTTTCTTTGTTGTCCTTTGCTAGACACACCTTATGCCAAACTTTAGTATTCCTTATGTGCTATTCATTCTTCCAGGACTGTGCCATGCTTTTGTACTCAGCCGCCATCATCTGCCATTGCTTTTATCTCCTGTTCATGTCTTCTCAGAGTGGGGTTTGATCAGTGACTCCCCTGTGGATCTACATTGATTTTTCTAGACAACTCCCTCTTGTCCTCCTCATCAGAATTGTTTCTCTAAAAATTCATTTCTTCAGAACATTCCCTCCTTCCTAAGACCGACTTCCCCTTTAGAATTTTAGTCCAGGGGAGCCTACCTACCATTTCTTTGAACCCTTTAAGATCTGTTTGCCTAAAATCTGGAGTACGTGCTATATAATTATTATTACTGCCTACATTACAGGGTCGTGGTGAAGATTAAAGGGTGTAATCATCTTAAAAGGGGAAGCAGTTTGAAAAATTGAAAAGAGCACTATAAATGCATTATCATCATTATTACATATGACAGTCTGATTTGTTGAAATGTCATCAAAGTAGAAGTCATTGACCAGGCTTTCACATCATTCTTCCTCTGAACACTTTTTCTTAAGCTTCAGTCATCATTGGAGAGTTTGTCCTTCTGTTCCCTCTTTATCCAGCTCTTAATTCTGAGTATTAGCTCAGATCTCCCTGTATTCCTGAGCTTGCTCTTAACCATCAGTTACCAAAGCTACCTTCTCATTTAAATCTCATCAGAAGATGTAAATTTTCTAAGAAGTAGTTTGAATCCTGACTCTCCTACTTAACTATCGTGTGACCTTAGGTGCATCACTTAATCTCTTTAGGTCTCCCCATTTGTAAAGTGAAGGGGATTGACCTTTGAGGCTTCTTCTAGCTCTGAATCCAGGATCCTGTGCTCCTTCCTAAAGTGACCAATAAATGAGCAAAGGAAGGGAGAGGAAATCATGTCTTCTTAATCAGAGCTGAGTACTTTCAAAAGCACTTTACCTCTGATTTAGCCCCACCTCCAAATTCACATTAGTCCGTAATTATATCCTTGGCATTCATAGCTTTTGATGTGCCCTTGTATCTGGCAGAGAACCTAACATAGTTTCCCAGGGTGGGGCTGGGAGGGGTGCAGATTAAACCAAGATTTATTGGTGTGGTTAGTGGCATTACTCCCTAAATAATCAGTGTTAATCCTAGTCTGTTTTTGACTCTCTGCCTATGCCCATCTCCTGGCACCTTTCCCACCCACCTATACCCATAGTCCTCTATTTGTCCCATTCCCACAGATAACTTGCTTTCATTTGACCTTCCACAGACTGGCAGCTAATTGTGGATAAAATGTGCATCGTTTACTGTTGACATGGTAGAACCAGGAAGGAAATAGACAAGCCTCTTAGCAGCAGATATTGATATCTCAAAATCCAATAATTAAAGCTATTTAGGCCCGCACAATGATGATGATGGTGATGACGATGATGATGAAGAAGAAGAAACAGTAGCAGCAGCAGCTAGCATTTATACAGAAAAATCTTAGTACAGTTTTAAGCTTTATGACAAATAGCCCTTTCAGGTTTGCAAAGTACTTTACCAATATCTTCTCTATTTTATCCTTAACAGCAATCCTGAGGTAGACTCTATTCTTCTTATATTATTTCTATTTTACAGTTGAGGAACCTGATAAGGCATTGCCAACAGTCATGCAGCTAATCAGCATCTGAGGTCAAATTTGAACTCAGGTCTTCCTGACTCCAGATCCATCCAGATCCATTGCTCCACGTAGCTGCCACAAACCAAGCTTGCTCTAATTATACCTAAAATAAAGGCCAAACATTGCTCTGTGATCTGTATTCTTAGACCGTATTAAATTAGAAGCAGCAAATGTAGAACGAATCAGGTTCTGTTGGAGGCAGGGACAGTGAGAACAGCAAAATCCAGAAAAACTGACATGTAGAGACTTGAAAAGCGTAGAGGAAAAGTGAGTGGATATGTTTGGACAAAGATTAATAATGGAGACTCAGGGGAAAGGACTGAAAAAGTGGTTAAGATATTTTACATGCTGCAATTAATTTAAATTAAATGGTCTGGTGGTGGGGAAGGAGAAAAGGTTAACATTCTCTTTAATAAGAATGGAAAGGATCCTAGTGATCATGACAACGTATGTGCAGTCGAGGCATTCTTTGTTACAAAGGAGGATTCTATAGGGGATGATGGGGAGTCACTTAAAAGTACCAGCAACGTTTTTTAAAGTGTCAAAAAAGAGAAATTAATTTAAATATAAATAGTTGCTGAGCAAATTTGATAGTTTATATGGTTGTTTAATGTTGTTTCTAATAAAACATATCGTTTTCTTTTAAGGCATAGCTCTCCCGGGCTCTTTGATATAGAGACAGACTATCCTGCCTATCTGAATAGCCCCTGATCATATTACAATCAATATGATTTCACCTTGGTCTAGTAATTGACCTTGGACAGGCTATTTATTTAACTTCTCAAGGCCTCAAGACTAGAGAATCTCAAAATGTCTTCCAGCTCTAAAAAAAAACCCAAAATAACTCTTTGATTTGGTTAGATATAAGGATGACCCTAAAGAACCATGAACTGCATGGACTGTAAGAGTTACAAGATATTTTCAGGGTCATCTAGTCCAACTGTCTGAAACATGAACTCCATCCACAATATTCCTGATAATATTCACTCAAAGACTTTTGGTAAAAGGCACTCACTGCCTCCCAAGACAACCAATTCCACTTTTCAGCAGTCCCAAGTTTTTCCATTTATGTTGTGCCAAAATAGACTTCTCTTTACTTTTGACAGTAATTACTCATGGATTTTTAAAGTACATATTTCATTTAAGAAGGCAGGGAAGTATGGACATTTTAGGAATTTCCCATATAAAAGAAGGAAAAATTTTGAAGGTTTTGCTAGAAGTTTTAAGTTTTTTTTTTTTTAATCTACTGATCTGATTTACGTTAAAATCAAACCTAATATCTGGAAGTTTCGGTAATTAGGATAATTTGCTGGCGGGATTATAGGCTTTCCATGCTCAGCTGTGCCTCCTAGTGGTGAAAGGCTCATTCAACCCTACTGGTTTCCTCTACCACAATTAAAGAGGGTAGGGAGGAGGGGTGTGGCAACTGCAAAGGTTCTGACCTTAATTTGGGAGATTATGTTCCTGACCCACTTTCCAGCCGGGTAGAAGTTTTGATGTATTTTCACAGTTATGAGCGCGGGTTTGGGGAATACTTTTGTTGATCTGAATTCACTTGAGTAGTGTCATATCATGGAAAAGAACATAGGATCATAAATTTAGAGTTGGAAGGGACGTTGGAAGGAATCTAACTCTCTCATTTTACAGATGAGGAACCTGAGGCTATATCAGAGTACTTGAGGGGGCGATTTGAACCCAAATCTTCCTGACACCAAGTTCAGCGCTCTATGTACTACATCATGCCGTACCGAATCGGGAATACGAAAGACTGGGTTCTAGTCCCCGAATGACCACTAATAACTTTGCAAATATAGGCAAGGCATTATACCCCTCTTGTCCTCGGTTTCCTCATCTGTAAAATACATTTACTGAACTAGTTGGTCTTGAAGGATCCCTTCTAGATCTGAGGTTGTGGGAGGACATACCAAAAGAGCAAATTATCTTAATAAATAATCCATTTACGTTTTTGTAAATGAGCAAGAATGTTATAGCAATTTCTATATAATGTCTTATAACTAGCTATAAGTTTAAGTGTTTTATCCTTCTGCTAGATTGTGAGCTCCCTGAGGGCAGTTCATGGTACCACAAAGTCTTAGCTAAGCTCTGTTTCCACCATCACTTACACAGCACCCTGCACATAGTAGGTACTTGGTAAATGCTTATTGAGTTCCATTTTAAATAGCTTTTAAAAAAAATGATGAAGTGTATACATTTTACTGGATCTCTCTATAACCTCCAATCCAGTCAATTAATGAAGCAGCTAGATAGAGGAATCCTTAACCTAGGATCCACAGGTTTCACATAGAGACACTTCAGGGGGTCTGAAATTGAATGGGAAAAAAAATTACATCTTTATTTTCACTAAAATTTAACATTTTCTTCAATTGTAAATTTAAAAAAAAATATATTCTGAGAAAGGGTCTATAAGCTTCACCAGACCTGCCAAAGGGGTCTCTGTCACACACACACACACACACACACACACACACACACACACACACACAGAGTCATTTAAGAACCCCTGTGTTAGAAGATAAAAATTCTGTTTTCGGATCCCAACATGCGTCCCTTCAGAATAGGAGAAATTATTACTTCTCTCTTATATTAATAACCAATCATTAAGATTAAGATTTTTTTCTATTTCTTCATTCAGAAATAAACCCCTGTAGGTTAATAAAGCTAGTCTTTGGAGGAAATTACTGACCTTGCCCCCCCAAAACAAATTTACCCCACCTAGACCACCTTAGGTGAAATTGTTACCCCACCCAATTAGAAAACCACGCAAAGAGAATCTAATCTAGGTGAATTCTGGCCCATTGTGTTCTGCTCAGACTTGGGTGGGGGATAGTTTGATCCTTGGTCTATTGCCCAAGGCTGGGGGTGGTCTGGAAGTAAGAGTGACATAATCAAAGTCATGTCCCCCAGTCTCTCATTAGAATAGGTCTACCTCTCATTAAAATATTCATTCTCTTATTCACAGTTTACCAATCAGAGTTGATCAGGAATACCCACTCTTCCAGGGCTTCTAGGAAGGGTCTTTAGTTTATGAGACATGAGCATCTTTTTATTAACTATTTGCTAGACATAATTAATAAATTATGCAGAAATTATGTCTCTCAAACTTTTTTATATGTTGCAGAATTTAATCCCTGACCTGGGCCCTTTCAGACCCAGATCTCTACGTCCTCTTCCATTTTTGTTCACTTTGTATATATTTTGTATTAATTGAAATGTATAGATGCTATTTCTATTCTAGTAGAATATATACTCCTTAAGGGTAACAATTGTTTATTATTTATTTTTGTATCCCCACATAGTAGATGTTTGATGAATGCTAATTGGATTAAATGGAAGAGAGTATAGCAAGAGTCAGGGGGTAGAGAGTAGGAAATGAAACTGGGCTATAGTCTGTGACCATTGGAATAAATTTGCTCACAAAGATTGAACCTGTGACCTCAGTCTTTGTGTTCAACACCACAGAATTAAAGCACTAAGTTTCAGGCATATTCTGAAAAATCTTAATTGTTGAATGTAGGACACCTAGATGACAGCATGACCTAACGTACTTTCTTTTTTTTTCCCCTTCTCCCTCACAGGTGGACAGTCCCTTCAGTTCTGGGAGTCCTTCCAAAGGGTTCTTCTCCCGAGGCCCTCAGCATCGACCCTCCAGCCCTGTGTCAGCCCCTGCGAGGGCCAGGAATAGCCCAGGCTCTCCCAAAACGGTGTTCCCCTTCCCCTACCAGGAATCCCCTCCCAGATCTCCACGTCGCATGAGCTTCAGTGGCATCTTTCGCTCTTCCTCCAAAGAGTCCTCCCCGAACTCCAACCCATCTACCTCACCTGGGGGAATCAAGTTTTTTTCCCGCTCGAGAAAAAGTAAGATATTGATCATATGGTTTCAGGTGGGTTCAGGGCTGTGGGTGAAACCATCTCCTGGCTCTGTTTGCTAAAGAAAAGCCCATGGTGACATTAAGGCATCTGGTGACCAGTCTATGCAGATGACATAGTAACTAACAGTGACACAGGGGTCTGCCTGTCTATTATGGTGAGAACAACAACAAAAACTTTATGGAAATAGAAATAGTTTCAACTAATGTTTCTTGCCTTCTTTAGTTTCATACCGATAGGGTATGTGTATCTCCTGTGATACAAGTTCTGTGTGTCTGGCTCTCTACATTTTCCACTGTACCCATAGACGTATATACAGAATGGTCTCTGAGTTTTCCCCCCAGATCTGGCAAAAAATAAAGCCTCCACCTATCTAAGTCCAGATGAATCTGCCTAGGACTGACCAAATAAGAATCCGCCTAGAATACCTAAGTCTTTCTCTCACCTTTTTCTTCCCTTTTGGTTTGGCATTTACCAGGATGACTAAGGGTAAGAAATACAAGCTAGGTTGGCATGCTCTTAATTGAATGCCGCAGGCAACGGCAGAAGGGATGGGGGGATGAGGGAGGAAAAGGGCTGCCAATGGAAATGTGTTCAGTCTGTCAAGAGCAATGATAAATATTCGGGCCTAATCTGATATTCATAAACTAAAAATTTTTTTAAATCCAACTTTTTTATATATTCAAGGCTGGAAAATGTTGATAACACAGGATTAATCTGAGGCAAAATTGTGAAGTAGACATGGTCTATTTTGTGTTTTTTCCCATTTCTGCCCATTCCCTTTAAACCTCATTTCAGTCCTTCTTCACTCTAACTTGGCAGCCAATGCTTTATCATAATTCCAGTTAAGGACAGGATCTGGTTAAATAATTCATATATCAGCCTAGCCAGAAGTACTTGCTTTTGAAAAAAGAACCTCAAGGGGAAGGTGTGCTAGCCCAAAAATAATAACTCTAAGGCTCTCTAATGGCAGTATTATAGACCCTGGGGCAACCGAGTCGGAGAGATAGTTTGCAGTGGGAAGAGAAGGCCTTCTTGAATCCTCGTGATGATAGGGCATAGGCAAGTCATTCCTCTTAAGGCCTACCATTAAATCACATTCTGCAAAAGTTGCATGAGAGAAGTATTACAGGTACAGAGTTTGAGAGTTGGGAGAAATGGCCTTCCCAGGGGATGTATTAAGCATGAGAACAGTTCATTTCAGGCTTAAACAAAAACTGTCAGGGACATAACCTGCTTGGTAGGGAACTAGCTGTTTAATGTAGTAATTAATTTGTCATCCTGTTTTTGTGACAGAACAGATGGCCCTATTTATAATAATAGTTATTAAGTAATCAGTAAAACAAATTTCTTTAATTTTACTTTAGTTTAAAACACAACGATACGGTCTGTAGTGCTTTTAAGTAGGATGTCTTGAAATTGGACAATGACAGTGTTGCAATTTCAAAGAGACTGGTTTCCTGGAAAGACTTACATGAACTGATGCCGAGTGAAGTGAGCAGAACCAGGAGAACATTTGTACTACATGTTCGATGACCAACTATGATAGACTTAGCTCTCCTCAGCAATACAGTGATTCAAGACAATTCTAAAAGACTCATGATGGAAAATGCTGTCCACATCCAGAGAAAGAAGTTTGGAGTCTGAATGCAGATCAAAGTATATTATTTTCACTTTTTTTATTTTTTCTTTCTCATGGTTTTTCCCTTTTGTTCAGATTCTTTTTTCACAACATGACTAATATGGAAATATGTTTAACATGATTGTATATGTATAACCTGTATCAGAGTACTTGCTGTCTTGGGGAGAAGGGAAGGAAAGGAGGGAAGGAGAAGAATTTGGAACTCAAAATCTTATAAAAATGAATGTTGAAAACTATCTTTACATGGAATTGGAAAAAATATAACACTATTAAGTGGGAGAAAGTGGTTTTACTCCAGGGGATAGGTGATGGTGGGATTGAGCTGTGCAGAAAGGGCCAGGAATAGGAATCTGGCTCTGGAGGTGGGGTATAGCAGGTAGGCAAGAGGTTGAGTCCAGAAAAGTTGTCTTAGGATGGGAAAGAACTCACAAGCATCGTCAAGGAAGGCAGAGTCCAGGGCCTGGGAGATCAGGAAGGATCATTATGAGCAGTGACAGTGAGGCGAGCTCTACTCCTCTGACCAGTGCTGGCCAAAGGGAGGTCAGAAGCTTGGAGGTGATTAAGCAGCTGAGATGCACCACTAGGTTTTTTGTTGGGTGCAAAAAGATGAAAACAAACACAAAAAATCCCTCAGGGAGCTTACATTTTTCCACAATGTAATAATCAATAACAGAGCTGAAGGGTTAGAAGGAAGAGGTTTGCATCCTACTCTGAGGAAAACAGTAAATCATCAGAATTCAGAACCTGCCTCAGTAAGCCCAGTTCTCTCCCTCTGAGTTAGTAACTGGTACTCCTGAGACAGAATTAGCCATTTTACCATTGTATTTTTCCAACTGAAACACTTTCTCTCTTGGCTTCAGATTCATTTAGGGAACAAAGGAGACACACAGCTGGGTTCAGATGTCCTTTGGGAAATTAATAGGAATTGCATGGTGTGGCAAATGTGCCATTTACTTAACACTCGAAGACTCATGGAACACTGGAACCAGAAGGCACCTTTAGGTCTCATCGAAGCCAGTGGCATCAAATTCAAATAGAAACAAGAGCCACTAAACCATACATAAGGATCCTCATGGGTTTACATTGACTTAGAAAACCACATGTTGACATTATCTATGTTTTATTACATTTTATTTATTTTGCTAAAATATTTCCCGGTTACATTTTAATCTGGTGTAGGCCGTGGCTGCATGTCTAGTACCTCTGATCTAAGCCAACCCCTTTCAATTTTATAGATGAGGAAACTGAGGTAAAAAAGAATAAGTAACTTGTCTGTAGTCACGTGGATAACCAGTGGCTAGAACTGGGACTAGAACCTGTATCTCTTAACTAAATTCAATGAATCCTGTGTTCTTTCTATTAAGCCACAATGCCATAGGAAACCCACAAGAGAACCCATCTCACAATGTCTGTCTGTCTCTTTCTATAACATGGAGCCACATGCAACTTTAATCCCCAGAAATCTTTTAATTTTCTTTCTGCTATAAATACAATTCTTGGAAATTCTTAGCCCTTACTGAATAACTCTTCACTGGACTTTACATTCATAACACAGGGCTATAGAAAAATTTGTCTTTTCTTTTTTTGTATTCATTTAGTATTTAATTTTTCCCCAGTTACATGTAAACAACAATTTTTAACATTTGTTTTTAAAACTTTGAGTTCCAAATTCTCTCCCTTCCTCCCTTCCCCCTGCACATTGAGAAGGCTAGCAATTCCATATAGGTTATACATGTGTAGTCATGCAAAACATATCCATAATAGTCATGTTGTGAAAGAAAATATAGACAAAAAAAACTCAAGAAAAACAAAAAAAGTGAAAAAAATTGCTTCATTCTGTATTCAGACACCATTAGTTCTTTCTCTGGGGATGGATAGCATTTTTTGTCCTAAGTCCTTCAGAATTGTCATGGAATGTTGTTTTACTGAGAATAGCTAAGTCACTCACAGCTGATCATCTTACAGACTTGCTGTTACTTTGTTCACAGTACATTTTGCTTTGCATCAACCCATGTAAGTCTTTCTAGGTTTTTCTGAGAACATCCTCCTGCTCATCGTTTCTTATAATTTAATAGCATTCCATCACAATTACATACCACAACTTATTCAGCCATTTGCCAATTGATGTGTATACCCTCAATTTCCAATTCTTTATGCCCAGAAAAGAGCTGCTATAAATATCTTTGTACATATAGGCCCTTTTTCCTTTTTTTAAAATCTATTTTGGGATAAAAATTTGTCTATTCTCAATGAAGTCAGTGTTGCAAAGGGAGTTAAGATGTGAGTTCCCTCTCTCTTTTGGCCTTGTATAATCAGTTTCTGGTGATTAGGAGTCCAAGTATTTGTTCAGGGAAAGGAAAATAGACTATATTTCCCAAGATCACAGGCGCCTCAACCAAGTCAAACATATTAATAATAGAAACAAGGATCTCATCTGTCAAACACACAACACACTCCATCGATCATTAGCTTAGGTTCTTGGCCTAGGACTCTAGCATAGTCTACCAAACTCGTTATCTTCCTTTTTTAGATTGCCCAAGAGGGAGGTCCAGTATTTCCTCCCAAGGGTTGGTCTGTTCTCCAGTGGCTCCATCAGGGCTGTTTGTGTTAGTGGGGGAGGCTTTTTCTCGCTATTGTGACTTGAGGCCTAGTGCTGTCACCAAAGGGCTTCCTGGCTTAGGCCAAGTCATGCTGTGTTCCCCGCTCTGCCTTATTTATGCCAGTGAAGGTAGGTTATGATGGATTTCACATGCCTACCTGCTTCAAGGGTCTCCTCACGCTAGTCCATCCTCCATTCAGTTACCAAAGTAATTTTCCTGAAGTGTGGATCTGACTGTGTCATCACTGTACTCAGTAAACTCTAGTGGCTCCCCAGGATCAAATATAAAATGCTTTGTTTGGCTTTTAAAGCCCTTCATAAACTGGCTTCTTCCTCCCTTTCCATTCTTCTTACACTTTACTCCCTTTCCCATACTCAGCAGTCCAGCTTTGCTGATTTCCATGCTCAAGACACTCCATCTCCAGACCCTGGCATTTTTCACTGACTCTGCCCTCCCTCCTCTTCTTTCCCCTTCTGTCTTCCCTGGCTTCCTTCAAGTCTCTAAAATTCTGCCTTCTGTAAGAAGCCTTTCCTCATCTTCCTTAATGTTAGTACCTTCCCTCTGAGGTTACCTCCAATTTACTGTGTGTGTGTGTGTGTGTGTGTGTGTGTGTGTGTGTGTACACATAAATA
Organism: Trichosurus vulpecula; assembly: GCF_011100635.1. Classification (NCBI taxonomy): domain Eukaryota; kingdom Metazoa; phylum Chordata; class Mammalia; order Diprotodontia; family Phalangeridae; genus Trichosurus; species Trichosurus vulpecula. The sequence continues at coordinate 93,273,070 of NC_050577.1, forward strand.
TATACATATATGTGTATATATATATAGTGTCTGTATACATACATATCTATATTTATCTCTTGTCTGTACACAGGTATGTTGTCTCTCTATTAGAATATGAGTTCCTTTTGCCTTCCTTTGTATACTTACCACTTAGCACACTGCTTGGTACATAATAAATGCTCATTAATAAATGCTTATTGACTGACTAAATGAACTCGGAGGGGACATGAAATCAGAAAAAGGCATTGAGACAGCCTGAGAGGTTTATATGTGCAGAAATGGAAATGTCTACATGAAAAAATCTAGGAAGGTTTAGCCTGGAGAAAAGAACACTTAAGTGGGCCAGGATCGCTGTGGTCAAGTGGTTGAAGGGCTGAAGGGATTTGGACTTGTTTTCTTTAGCCGTTGGAGGGTAGAACCAGGAGGGGTGGATGAAAGTTGGAAAGAAACATGTTTAAGCTTGACGCTTCCTAACAAGATCTATCCACAATTGGAATGGGTTGTTTTAAGAGCTGGTGGGTTTCCTCTCTTTGGGGGCCTTTCGGATGAGGTTGGAGACCTCTAGTTGGGTAAAGGTTGGACCAGATGGCTGTTGAGGTCTCTCCCAACTCTCAGAATTCTGTGATTCCATGAAATGAGGCAGCCAGAGGTTCCCCATCCCTGGACCTGATTGGCTTTGGTGACAGCTGGGGGTGTTTATAGGCTGATTGATGCACAAAAGACCTGGAGCTGTTGCTGTTATAATTTTAAGCAGCAACCAATCATACTCTTCTTCTTACCCACTGCCTCTTTTTCATTGCATCCTAAAGCACAGCATAGTGTCCTCCTAAAGGACAAGGTCAAGGCCACTTGCCGAAATAGACTGTGGCCTTGGGATGATTCTGGTAGTAGGTGAGGGCACTAAAGAGTAAGCGTTGAAATGGGGTTTGTGTTCTTTCCAGCTTCCAAGAAGACCAATGTCATAGTTAATTCTGTTTTTCTTTTGTTCCCTAGGTTAGGTCTTGCTATATTTGTCAGTTTCTTGTCATCTAATGAGTAAGGACAGAATGGAAGGGGGCAGTGACAGAGTCTTGGAAAGTCCCCATGTTTATGGGGCAGGAAGAGGAAGATTAGCCCAAGAAGGAGAAGAGTGGAGAGAGGAGAAGCGGGATGAATAGTCAAATGGGGGGGGGGTGGAGGCTGGATTGGAAGGGGTTAAGGAATGAGTAGTAAGGAGCAATTGGAGGTAGGAAGCATCTACTTCCCTTTGAAGAAGGGAAGAAGAAGGAAAACAATCGTTTGAGGATCAGGAGAAGCAATTTTGAGGATTGGGGTGACCTAACTAGGGACACAGTGCATAGGATTCTGAACTTGGCATCAGCAAGACCTGAGTTCAAATACAGCCTCAGACACTTGCTAGCTGTGGGACCTTGGGTAAGACATTTAACCTTTCTGCCTCAGTTTCTTCAGTTATAAAGTAGGGATCATAATAGTACTTACTGCAGAAGGTTGTTGTGAACCTCAAACAAGATCATATTTGTAATAGGCACTTAATAATAAGCGTAATCCCTTATTCAAATACTTATTTACTTATTCAAACACTCTTCCTTTACTCAGAGGGGAGGCAGTGGCAGAAAGGGAGAGATTGGGGATACAAAAAGGAATAATTGCTGAAGCAAGGTCCTGTGGAGGCAGGGAAAGTGGGATGAAGGACAGACGTGAAGGATTTAGCTTTGGTGAGGCTGGGACAAGACTTCTTATTCAAATAGACTAAAGGAAGAAAGAGAAGATGAAGAGAGATCTTCAGGGAGAAAGGACTAGAAATGAAGGTGTGCACTTTAGATTCTTTCTGACGTAGAAGGTGAGCTCACCTTTTAGGAATGAGATGTTGGAGTTCAGACAGAGGTAGTCACATTAGATAAGCTGCCTAGGGTGCAGTATACATAGGGGATCTGGGAGGGGGCTTTTTAAACATGACTTTTTATAAATACGTGTACTTCAATTCCAGAAAATTCCTTTCTCTGTGGCATATAATAATTGTTTTGTAACAGGTGGGTTGCATGTATTGCAGTGAAGTCTTAAATCCTCCCTTGGGCAGGAGAACATAGAGAGGGCCATTTCAGACCATGCCTGGGATTGCATAAACACTTTAGCCTGGTCCTGGGCTGGGGGGGTTGAGGAGAGGCGGGCAGGCTTGGAGCAGGCTGCTATGGAAAATATGATCAGTAGGGGATGAGTATAAGGATTGCCACGTAGGTTAGCTCCACTAAGGTTAGCAAGCATGAATTTGCACTGATAATTAGATAATGTGAATTTGTGATATGTGTGTGTGTATTACAGTAGTTCCTTTCAATATAGTCCCCTTGGGAAGAGGTACATTTATTCTAAACAGTGCTGCTGTTGCTTAGAACATTTCTGGATTCCTCCCTCCTCTTCAGGAGGGAGAACCCTGCTTTATTTGAAGCCTCAGTATGAACTTGAATTTTTCTTTCTCTCTTCTTCTATATTGTCAACTCCTGTTGACAATATCTCCTACATCTATCTATCTCTTCTCTATTCCAACTCATCAGCCTCACCTTCCAGACCTAGCCTTTATATATCTTGTTTGTACATACTTGTTCTTGTGTTGTCTCTCCCTTACGGTGGGAACTCCTTGAGAGAAGGGACTGTCTTTTGCCCTCTTTGTATCTCTAGTGCTTAAGTAGCATAGTGCCTGGCACACAGTAGGTGCTTAATAAATGTTTAGAGCCTGACAGTGTATACCACCTTTCCTTTCCAGTCTCATCTCATAAGTTGCTCAAAATAAGTTGCTTGTAGCCAAATTGAACTACTCACAAACTTAATACAGTAGCGCTCTACCTCTGTGTCTTTGTTTACATGGTTGCCTATGCCTGTTACACCCTCTCCTCCATCCCCACCTACATCTATACAAATCCTTTTGTTTCAGTTCCTCGGACTCTTCGTGACTCTATTTGGGGTTTTCTTAGCGAGGATACTGGAATGGTTTGCCATTTCCTTCTCCAGATGATTTTACAGGTGAGCAAACTGAGGCAAACAGGACTACGTGACTTAGCCAGGGTCACACAGCCAGTAAATATCTCAGGCCAGATTTGTACTCAGGAAGATGCATCTACTCATCCATATTAATCATTTCTCCTCAGGCTCCATATTGCACCTTTTTTTGTCCCTTTGTCAGGTACTTAGTATCATTTCGTATTATAGCTATTTACACATGTATAATAGCCTTTTGCCAGGGTGTGAATTTCACGAGAACAGGAATCATTTCTTATTTCATTCCTTCATCATCCCCAATCTCTGACATACTAATACAAAGAGGCAGTTAAGTATAGAGGAAAAGTGCTTGCCTTGGGGTCTGTGAGCTTTAAACATATGTGTGTGTGTGTGTGTGTGTGTGTGTGTGTGTGTGTGTGTGTGTATTTTGTCAATATATTTCAGTTTATTTGGTTTCCTTTGTAATCTATATATTTTATTTTATTCATTTAGCAATGTTGTTCTGAGAAGGGGTCCCCTCCCAGTTAGGAGACTGCTTTTTTGTTTTCGTTTTGCTGGTGAGACGGTCAGGGTTAAGTGACTTGCCTGGGGTCACGCCGCTAGTAAATGTCAAGTGTCAGGCCCAATTTAAATTCAGGTCCTTCTGCCTCTGGGGCCAGTACTCTATTCACTGAGCCACTTACCTGCCCCTATGAACTTGTTTTTAAAAAATATTTTTATAACTATTTCAATGTAATTCATTTCCTCTTCTATCCTTCATACGTTATGCATTTAAAAACATTATTCTGAGAATGGGGTCCATCGGCTTCACGAGACTGACACAAAACAGGATGAGAAGCTCTGCTCTAAATTAATGAGTCTGATTTTTTTTTTTGTGGTGCTCTTTAAACTTCTCCAAGTAGGAGGATCTTCCAGAACCAGCTGTGCAGAAAAAACCTGACTAACCCAAGGGTGATCAAGGTTGGATCACCATTTCTGTGTGTTCCTTTAGAGAACCACAGCTAGAGTCCTAGATGAAATCACAGAATCTCAGAATTTAGAGTGGCAAGGAACCTTAGAGATCAGATGAACTTCTTATCCCTCAAATTCCAATGCTTTAACCCCAGGGCAAAGAACATTTCTAGTGCGGCCCAGCCAAGAACTTCTTATGTGACCCAATTCAGACAGAGAACCATTCCTCAAATGCGGTTGTCCTCTGAGCCTTTGAGTGAGAGCAAGTAACTGAATGCACTTAACTACAGGATGTCCCTAAAGTCTGGACACATAGGAAAAAAATTCATATTTTGAAATATTTGGAATAATAGCTCCCTTGACTTCTTTTTCTGGGGTATGCTAAAGGAGAAGGTGTACTCAGTGAAAATTACAGATGCAACACACTTGCTTGAACACATAAAGAGTAAATGTGCTAAGATTGACAGCAGTGTGTAGTTATTGCATAGAGTTCATGTGAATCTTTCAAAGCGCATCAACCTTTGCATCACAAGATGGAAATCATATTGAAGATGCTATTGGTTAATATTCCAATTAAGTAAAATGTTGAAAATTTCATTCATTTCATTTCTTGAAAATATGCATTTTTGCCTATGTGTCCAGACTTTAGGAACATCCTGTACAAAGAAGAAGTAGCCATTGAAGGCTGTTGAGACCTCTGTAATGGAGAGCAAGGCAAACCAAGGCTGTCCTTTACAACTTATCGATAAATAAGTCTCTTTCCAAACAACTTATGGGGATGCAACATCTAAATCAGACTTTAGCATCCTGTGGCCACCAAGGAGAGAATTCAGCCGAAGGGACTGATTAATTGCCATAGATAGATTGCTGAGAAACAGAAAGCTCAGATTCCAGAGACACCGAATGGTAGGTTTTATTAAAATCTACTGCAGGTATCTCTCACAGCGTTTTTCCTGTTGTTTCTTGGTCTGCTTACTCTTGAGCTTACTCTGTTTTTTCCAGCACCTACTCTTTAAAAAAAAAATTTACATTTTTATTTAAAGTTTTGAGTTCCAAATTATTTTCCTTCCTCCCTCCCCTCTCCCACCCCCTCCCTCCTCCCTGAGACAGTAAGCAATCAGATATAGGTTATATGTGTGCAATTATGTAAAACATTTCCATATTAGTCATTTTGTACAGAAAGGCTCAAATAAAAGAAAAAGAACGGAAGAAAGTGAAAAATAGCCTGCTTCACTCTGTATTTAATCAATATCGGTTCTTTCTCTGGAGGGAAATAGTATGCTTCATCATTAGTCCTTTGAGATTGTCTTGGATCATTGTATTGCTGAGAGTAGCTGTCATTCACAGTTCTTCATCAAACAATATTGTTGTTCCTGTATGCAACGTTCTCCTTCTGTTCACCTCCCTTTGCATCAGTTCATGTCAGTCTTTCCAGGTTTTTCTGAGATCATCCCACTTGTCATTTCTTATAGCACAATTACAATCTCGCACAATTCCTAGCATAGTGTTTTGTGCACAGTTACTATTTAATGAATATGAGTCTTAAATGACTGGGTTCACCATATAGACAACTGAAAAGTCTTTCAAACAGTGGGATACTCAGGCACAAAGAGATTAGCATCCCTCCGATTGCCTTTGTCTAATTCATCTTAGGCACGCATAGATGGGCAGAAGGGCTAATGGGAATGCTCCCCCTAAGGCATACCAGCACATCCAGCATGTGCTTTATGTACATCCATGCAGTCCATCTTCACTTTCTCATTTGCTACCATAAGGCTTGGAGGAACATTACTGGACCTTTTATTTTTCTCATCTTTTTTTCTGGAAGGGAACCAGATCAAACTTAGCCTGTGGCCTAGAGGAAGCTAAAAACATGCATGCAAAAGAAAATGAGTAGGTTGGAGTCTTTCTCTAAGGTCCCTTTCAGGACTCAGTCCTGTGAGTCTAGGAGTCTGCACATCTGCACTCTGATCCTCTCTGCGTGGATGGAGCTTCCCGAGGTCTGCCGAGCTGCCCTCAAGACAGACATGATTGCGTGAGACAGGGCAGGGGTATCTGCCCAGATGGGTATTAATGAGCATCTGTGCTGCACAGCTGCCCTGACTCACCTTATCTTCGTACGGTCCATCTAAGGCCCGGTCTGGAAGGGAAGCAAATGGGACTCAACCCGTGGAGCGAGAGAACCTGGGAACCTGCCTCTGACCACCCCAGGACGTTGGGAGGAAGCCCACATCAGAGGACATTCTTTGTCTTTATCATAGCTTTTCTTTATCTTTCTCTTCCAACTAGTGGTGCTCCTGGCAGTCGGTGCCCAGTGTGTCTTTTGGCAGCTGCCCCCAGTGTTACTGTTGGCTTCAACTCTCTCGCCGCGGCCTATTCACGCCAGTGGCAGATCTTCCTGTTTGGTCCTCTGGGTATTTGTACATCCCTGGGAGCCTCTCTGTCCTGTCGGTCAGCCACCCCCAGCAAAGCAAAAGAGCCGCTTGTGGCCCCCAACCAGTCATTGGCTTGGCAAGACAGCCCGGAGCCATTTCTGTGCCCAGGGGCTCTGCTGTCAGAATACAAGTTGAGCTCAGCTTGGTTCCAGACAGTGCCCCCGTCAGCAGAAGTGGAGAATAGAGAATGTAGTTTGGCTGCTTTTCTAGGCTGCAAATCAAAGGAATCTATATCGAGGTCAGGATGGAGAATTCCTGCTCCATAGAGGAGCAAAGCATTGCCAGCCCAGTCAGTAATGAGTAAACATACTGTCCACATCAGCCAGAGGAAGCACTAGATTAGGGGCTCTCTTAAAGACCAGGGGCTCCATGCCCATTCCAGATGAGGAGATGCTTTTGATTTTTCCCCCAAGCTTAAGAGCACTGACAGGATTGGTGAGCTGGGTGCTGCCCTCACATCCTTTATTCCGGGAGTCAAAGGTGGTGATCAAATTGGAGAACTACCAGTTAAAGCTTTGCGGTTGATCAGCATGACGTAACCAGCTAGTTGGAAGCTTCTGTAGTATCAAACGTCAACAAGAATGAGTAATAAAATTACATGTGTATAGGATTTAAGGCTTACCAGTTGCTTTACATGGATTATTTCATTTGATGAGAATAGTACACTCAGAGTCATTGGAAGTGAGGCATCCAGAGGATTCTCTTTCCTACCAAAGTCAATTCCTTCCCAAATCAGGTATAGACAACTGTACACACTGACTACAAAAAAAAGAAGGGGCCAACATAGACTGGAGTGGTCATGGAAGTCTTTAGTGAATAGTTAGAATCCAACTGGAACTTGGAGGATGACTAGTGTTAAGTAGTGGGAAATAAATAGAGGGGATATGCCAGGTAGGAGAGGTATCCCATTAAATAACCTGTCTCCCAGTATATTTTAAATTTAAGCTAATTTAAATTTATCAAAAAAAACCCCCCAAAACAATTTATTCAAGAACGTACTCAACTTAAAAAAAACCAACTATTCCTGTAGATCCTTTAAAACAAAGAGTCATTTCTGGATATTACACTCCCCCCAACCACTACCACCTTTGTTAAAAAAAAAAAAACAACCAACAGACACACTGACCACACCTGACCAGCATATGGCACATTCTACATCTGCCAAGTCTCCAGCTTTTCTGTTGAGGGAAAGGAAATATGTTTCATCAGTTCTCCAAGCCTTAAATTGGTTGTTAGACTTAATCTAAGTTAGATTGCCTTTTAGTGTTATTTTCATTTATATTATCACAGTCTTATATATGGTTCTGCTTACTTTGCTCTGTATCAGTTCATACAGGCCTTTTTCATGTTTCTTTCTTTTGGCATAATAATAATCTGTTATATTCATATATTACAATTTGTTCAGCCATTCCCCAATTGACCCACTTTTCCCTCATGTTTTGGGTACCAGAAAAATGCTGCTATGGATGTTTTTGTACATATCTGGCCTTTTCCTCTGTCATTAATCTCTCCTTGGAATACAGACCCATTAGTGGAATGACTTTTCTTGCATAGTTCCACACCATTTCTCAAAATGGTTGGACCAATTTACAGGTCCACAGTGTATTAGTGTACCTGTCTTCCCATAGCTCATCTAATATTAATACTTTCCCTCCTTTTATTATGTTTGCGAATTTTCTGGCTCTCGGGTAAAATTTGTTGGCTTAGACTTTTAATTTGCATTCTTCTTATATGAAACATTTTAAAATATGGTTGCCGATAGTTTATATTTCTTTTGAAAAAAATTTTTTCATATCTTTTGACTGCTCATCTATTGGGAAATGGCTCTTGGTATTATATTTGTGTCAGTTTCCTAGATATTTTGGATATCCAGCTTTTTATCAGATACATTTTATACAATTTTTTTCAAAGTAGATAGAATATCCTTTTATTCCATTATATCAATTTTGTTTGTAATAAAGCTCTTTAATTTAATGTATTAGAAATTGTCTATTTTGTCTTTTATGATCAACTATCCCTCGTCTTATTAAGGATTTCTTTTCCTAGCATAATCATGAAAGATACTCCCTTTGTCCTCTACTTTTAAAAAATGCTATATTCTTTTATATTGAGGTCTCAGATCCATTTTAAAGTTATTGTGGCATGTGGTATAAAGTACTTCTCTAAATCTGATTTCTTTCAAACTGTTTTCTCGTTTTCTTAGACATTCTTGATGGTAGGGAGTATTTCCTCGATAGTTTATGTTCTGGAGTTTATTGAACCTTGGCTACTATATTAATTTGTTTCTAGGTATTGCTTATTTAGTCTATTCCGTTAATTTACTTTTCTATTTTTAATCAATACCAAATAGTTTTTTATGATTACTGCTTTGTGATATAGTTTGAAGTCTACAAATGCTATGCCTCTTAATTCTAACTTTTTTTCCCACAATTTGCCTTTAAATTAGCTATCTTTTGTTACTCTAAATTAATTTTATTTTTGCCTGGTTTCAGAAAGTAAGCCGTAGGTAACACTAAATCTGTAAATTAACATATGTAATATGACCTTTTTTCCCATTATATTGCTATAGTACAACCATGAGCAATTGACATCACTCCAACTTATCTTCCTTTAGTTCCTTAAAGAAACTTTTGTAATTGTATGTATACAAATCTTGTTTGTATCTTAATAAATGGATTTGCATATATTTTATGCATTTTGTAATAATTTGGAATGGGAGTTCTCTTTCTGTCATTTCCTTCTGGTTATCATTTTTATATCATTTTTACCATATAGAAATGGTGATGATTTTGTGGATCTATTTTGTATCCTACTACTTTCCTGGAGCTATTGTTTTGATTGGTTTGTTTCTTCTTTGATTCCGTGATTTTTTTCCTAACATATATAGACATTTTATTTCCTTTTTGTTGATATTTATGTCTTTAATTTGTTTGTTTTGTTTTTTTCCATAGCTGTTATTTTAAAAACTATTTCAAATAACTAGTGAGAGGTAAGATTCTTGCTTTACCTCTGTATTTAGTAGGCTAGCTTGTAGTATTTATATATTGCAAGTAATGGTAATTGTTTGTGTTTTTGAAGTGGCCTTTTCACACCTATGCTTTTTATAGCATTTAGAATAAACACAACTTGTATTTGATCAAAGGACTTTATTGGTATAATTGTGGTTTTTTGTTGTTTATGTGATTAGTTAGGCTAACTGTTTTCATAATGTTGAACATTGCATTCCTGTCATAAATCCAACTTGGCATAGTAAATTTTTGTTGGTATAAATTGCTACAGTTTTCCCCCCTTATAACTTTATTTAAAATTTTTGAATCCATAGTCATTTATGAGATTATTCTATAGTTCTGTTTCTCTGGTTTGTCTCTCCCTGGTTTGGATATCTGGAACCATATTTGTCTCATAAAAGGAATTTGGTAAAGAGCTTTTTCTTTTTCTTTTTTAAACAAATGTTTTATTAATTCTTGCTTCTTCCATATAGAATTGTAAATTTTTTATTTTATTCTGTTTTCAATTATTGAGATCATTCTTTGTAGCATAGGTGTTATTTGCTTTTAAAGTATTTGATAGAATTTACTTATAAATCCACCTAGACTAGGGTTTCCCTCTCCCTTTGGTAGATCAGTTATGGCTTATTTAGTTTGTCTTCTTCACATTAGATTAAGATCTCTACATCTTGTTAATTTGAGGATTTTATATTTTTATAGGTAATCATTTCTTTTAAATTCCTAGTTTTGCAGGCATGTAAACTGTATGTGGTACTTTCTGGTCATTCTTTTATTTTTTTTCTGCTCATTGTGCATTCACTTTGTCCTTTATTTTAGAAATTTGATTTTCCTCTCTTTAAAAAAATCTGATGAACTAGTTGAAGTTTTATTGAATTAATCTTAAAATAAAATGGTTAGGCTTTGCTTATAATATTAAAATCTTTTTATATTATCTACTCATTTTAATTTTTTTCTTTTGTACTTGCTTTGGGTTAGCAAATTTGTTTATATTAATCCTCTTTCTAGTTTGTTAAAATTTTCTCTAAAGATTGCTTTCTAGAATTTTTGATATAGTTTCATTATCATTCCTGTGTATATAGTTATTGCTAATATTATTTGTTCTTTAACCTAATCATTTTTCGTAGACTGTATCTTCTATTTGTGTTCCCTTTATCACTCACTCTTTTTATCATGCTGTGCTCTGTAAAGGATGTGTTTAATATTTCTGCCTTTTTATAATTAATTTCTTCATGCCTTAACATATAATCTATTTTTGTAAAGATGCTGTGTGATACTGACAAATCTGCATATTCTTTAATATCCCCACTCAAGAGACATCATAACTCTTTTAAATATAGCTTTTCCAGTAGTCTGTTCAACTCTCTATTTTCCTTTAAAAATTATTTTTCTGTTGACCTTATGAAACTCTTAGGGAGGAACATTAAAGTCTCTTATAATTATGTTTTTTAATATCTTTTTGAAATTTCATAAATTTTTCTTTTATGAATTTAGATGCAGTATCATTGTGAATTTTTATCGCCTGTCATAATTACTATTATAGACTTTTTGGAATCTACTGGTTTATAGTAAATTTTATGCCAGCCTCCCATTTTCATTTATTATTATCTTTTTTATGTAGTAAATTATTGCATTTTCTTTTCTTATCAGTTCTGCCATCTTCATTTGTTTTACTGGGAAGTTTAATCCATTCACATTATGATGGTTAGGTTTCTTTTTCTCCATTTAATTATTTTGTATTTACTTCCCCCCCCCCCCCCCCCCCCGCCTTCCTCTTTTAAGTCAGTTTTTAATCCCTGCGGTTAGTTCTGATTCTGCTGTTTTTATCTCTTCTCCTACACATTCTCCTACTCAGCCTCCTACACCCACTTTCATATATCTGTTCTATTCCAAGTTCTTATTAAGGTAGTAGGGTAATCGGCATTTATATGGAACCTACTATGTGCCAGGTGCTATGCTAAGTGCTTTACAAATATTACCTCATTTGCTTCTAACAACAACCCTGTGAAGCAGGTGCTTTTATTATCCCTATTTTATAATTGAGGAAAATGCCACAAACAGAAGTTACATGATTTGCTCAGGGTTACACAGCTAATAAGTGTCTGAGGCCAACTGGAGCTCAAGTCTTCCTGACTTCAGGCCCAGCTCTTTGTCTACTATACCATCTAGCTACGTCAGTAATTATTAGGCTCTCTCTCTCTATTAATGAACTTTTTTTGTTCTGTTCTGTTCTCGATCTTTCCCTTTCTTTGTGTAAATAAAAATAAAAGTTTAAAATACCTGCCATTCCTGCCCCCCCCAAACCTTTCCTAACTCTTTTCAATTCTCATGCCTTCTGTCTCTTATTTCCTTATTATCTTGCATGTAGCTTGTTTTACATACTGGTTCGCTTGTTTTCTCCCCCATTAGACTGAGTGTATGGCCTCTCTTTTTCATCTTTTTGTATTCTTAGAACTTAGCACAAGTAGTTCCTGGCTCATAGTAGGTGCTTAATAAATGTTTATTGACTGACCGACCAAATCACCCTTTTAACTTTAATGATATTTATTTGTGTTACCCTTTTTCAAGAAGAAATTATTTACTTTGACTAATTTCTTATTTCTTTCCCCTCAGGGCTTTTCTGAATTTTATATCTCCTAGTTCATGGTATATAGACTTACCTATGACATCTTGATTCTCTGTTTATCCATTATGTAAGGTAGAGTATCTGGGAGACAAATATATTACCCTCCCCTCCATCCTGTTGCTCTTTGTGTGTATATCTCTCAATTCTCCCTTCCCTCTCTTTTTCTCTGTTTATTCCAATCCTAAAACCTTAAGCAGGCATCTGTTACATATGTGCTAGACATTGTTCTAGGAACTGGAGATACAAAGACAAAAATGAAAGTCTCTAAGCTCAAGGAAGTTACTTTCTATTGGGAAAAAATATGTACACATATGCAAGGTAATATCACAGGGTGGGGAGGTGGAGGGTGGCAGCTAGGGAGGATCAGGAAAGGCTTCATGTCAATGGCTTAAACTGAGTCTTGAGGGAAACTAGATACTCTAACAAGCCAAGGGAGGAGAGACCATATTCCAGTTCCAGTCGTAATGGATCAAGAAGGCCGGTTTGGCAGGACCATAGAACGTGAGATGCAAAGAGATGAAGGGAGTTGATTAGATCATCCAAGAGAGAATGTAGAGAGAGGAGAGAAAAGAGGAGGGTCTAGGAAATTGCTTAGGTCTAATATATCCACAGAAAGGAGAAAGGATATGGATGATAAGCCAACAAAGGAGACTGAGAAGGAGCAATCAGACGGGTAGGAGGACAGGAGAGAGACGAGTCATGGAAATCCAGAGAGGAGAAGTTACTAAAAAGGAGAGTCCCTCTTCTAACCATCATGGTGCCCTGGACATTATTCCAGTCTCCTCCATTCATTGTGACTTGTATTAGTAGAAACATCAAGTGAGGACTTTTTTTAAGCCCTTCAGAATTTGGCCTCAACCTCTCTCTCCAGCCTCATCATACATTATTCCCCACCTTGCACTAAAGTCCCACCAAACTGTCCTTCTTTGGGTTTTTGATACATGGCATTTCCGTCTCCTGTTTCTATGCTTTTTTACTAGCCGTGCTCTATGCCTGAAAACGCATTCCCTCCTGACCGCCACAATCTCTTCCTTCAAGAGCAGCTCAAACACCACCTTTTACACAGAGTCTTTCATGATCCAGTTAGGTGACTCAGTGGACACAGCGCTGGACATAGGGTTAGGAAGATGAGTTCAAGTCTGGCCTTAGCTGTATGACATTGGGCAAGACACGTAACCTCCATCTACCTCAGTTTCCTTATCTGTAATATAGGAATAACAGTGGTATTTATCGCCCAGAGTTATTGGTAAGGATAAAATGACATAATATCCTCTCCTTCCCCCACCTTGCCTTTTCTTTTCCTTCTCTTCCTCCTCTCCTTCCTCCCCTTCCTCCCCCTCCTATTCCTTCTCTTCTCCCTCCTCTTCTCCAACTCCTGACACAGTGATTGCTTAAATAGCTATTTAACAAATAATAGACACCTGTTGATTACTTGTTGGCTGATTGAGGGCTGGTGTAGTAAATGACCTTCAGGGTCTCCTGCTCTGCCAAAGTGACCTGAAGACTGAACTGACTGAGAACCATTTGCTAAATGAACCTGTGCTTTAGAGTCGCATGATCTGCCACTACTGTCCTTGAACTCTCCTCCCCACTTTATCTCTTCTACCTTCTCACTTATTAGCAAAGAGCTATGTTAGACCCTTATCTGATTCACAGGAGATACAACACTGCCTCTGGGAATGATACTTCAGTTCAGTTCTCTCCAATTCAGTTAGACAAGCATTTAATAAGATACTTACCCAGATGTCTCTAATTAATAGTAGCTATGTCTGAAGGAAAAAAAGTGCAACTGTAAAGTGCTCGGTCAGATATACCAATATTTTACAAGAAAGGATGGGTCCTACCGGCTTGGGAACGAGGTACCTTTCTTCCTGCTCAGCTCTATAAATAACCCCCAGGCCTGGACACAAACATCAAATGATAGTCTTGCCCAAGGCTGCTTGTGATGCCCCATTTCCTTCTTGACTTTTCCCTTTCCTGTGGTTCTTTGGGCCTTGACCCGTCAGATCTATCAGCATGTATATTTATCTCTAACAGACACATCTGCCTTGATGTGTAGATGAGGGACAGGGTAAAATGAGCAGTTTACTTTTCATTTGGGCAGCCATCCAAAGCTGTGCTCAAATAGATGGTGAAAGGAATAACAGCTGTCTTAGAGAAGGCCTTCAAGGCTTTTGTGGTTGTTAGCCTGGCCTGGACTTATAACCAGTCTGTCTTTTGATGGCACCTGTTTGAGGACCACCAGTTAGCTCTAATTTCTCTCCCTTGGGCATTAGTCCTTCTTAGAGCTTAGACGTTCACACTTTCTTCCTCTCCTCTTCCCTTTTCCTGTCCCTGTGGCATTGCTATTCTCCTATCCGGGGAGCAGCCACATGTACAGTGCCACCTAAGAAAAAAGGTCAAGTGTACATGTACAGAATTCATCTAGAGAGAATTAAGTGGTAGTAATGACTTATACTGATAATGAAGCAGCAGAGTCCTTGCAGGGTAAAACATAGTCTTCAAGGCTCAGATCAAGGCTCACCTCCTCCATGAAGCCCTCCCAAGCTGTGGTAGCCCCTTTTGATCTCTCTAAACTCAGAACTACATAGAGAGCCAATAGTATCATGTGGCTCTTAAATGTTTTCTCTAAGATTCAGAAAATCAACTACAGTGGAAGAGCGGGAGGAAATCCTGACTTTAAAATATTTTTAATAAAAATTTAGTGCTTTTTTATCAAAAAGGTTGATATGAGTCGCAGGTGTGGCATGATTTCCAATGAGTAGGAAATCAGATAATGGTCCCTAGAGAGGTAATAGCTGCTCTGTATCAGACAAAATAAATCTTGAAAGATGTACTTGGTCTGTGTATATCTTATTTTAGGTTAACATTGACAGCCTAGAATATGCCCAGGAAATGAGCAGGATGGGGCAGGACGAGTGGATCTAGGAGCTAAGTTATATGATTTGGTTGGAGTCACTTCTAGGAACATTGGTTGGTTGTTGTCCCTCGTTCTTGAGTAGGACCAAAATGGCATCACTATGTTGGGGTCAAAGTATAGTGTGTCTGACTGTGGCTGATTAGACCAGTATGAGCTCAGAAGGCTCGGTCACAGGTTAGGCACAAATCATTATTATGAGCATTTCGAGTGGCAATGTCTCTAAATCTGTGCACCTCATGTTTCTTTTGAGCTACTGCCATTCTGCTTTGCTCATTGAGCCTGTGATGCAGGTACGCCATGCTGGGCGGTCCTGTGCCAGTGTCTCTCATGTCTCACAGTTGGTTCCAGAGTTCTTCTGAGAGACCTTGAGAGTGTCCTTCTGTGTGATGGCATGACTTGAGTGAGGGAGGGCTGTGCACGGTCACTTTCTCCTCCAGAGCCATCTGAGTCCTGTGAGCAGATATTCATCAGGATGAGTGGAGGTGGCCCAGGATGCAATGGGAGACCCTGGCTCTTTTAGGCTAAGGCCTTTTCATGTACTCACTTAGAGTGAGATAAAGCCCATTCAGTGAATAGGCTTCTTCACACACACACACACACACACACACACACACACACACACACACACATCAAGACTATGTCTAGACTATTCACTGTACCATTTAGCTGCCTCTATGATGTGTTACTGTTTATTACATTTATCTGTGTTTATGCCATGACCACAGCTCCCTATATAGATTCCCATATAGATTGTAAGCTCCATAAAGGTAGGGACTTTCTCTTATCTAAACCTTCTATCTGCAGATAGCAAGCACTTAATTTCTTTGAATTCAATCTCTTGCCTAAGTTGTCAGCTCGGCTCCCTAACTCCCTAGTATGCAGCTAGAAGCTCAGAGCCACCAATAAAAAAAAGAGTTTAGAGGCAAAGAAGAAAGAAGTGAGACAATTATTAATGAGAAGTCTGTTCTTAGATGGCTCTTGGAGAACATCTAGGTTGGCAACAAGAATCACAGAGCCTCGGGGTTGAAAGGGACCTCAGAGATCATTTAATTGAACCTGCATATCCCTGGCCAAGTGGCAGTGTCTTGAGTGACCTTTTTATCACTTCTTCTGACCACCATGTGAGTGCTTGCCCTGTGTGAGTTCTCCATAAAATAGTCTTTGAGTATTTCCTTAGAGATGAGAAGACTAAGGGGAAGACATGGGGTTTAGGACCTGAACCTGTGATTTCACTGGTGAATAAACTTCCTCTACTAATGTGTGGCGTGCTTTCTCTGTAATTTAGTCTTGGAGGGTTGCCTAGAGCATGGAGAGGCTAAATGATGTACCCAGGGTCACACAGCTTATATGTGTTAGAGGTGGGACTTGAAACCAGGTCAACTGTCAGATATTTGAAGGGCTAGCCTATGGAAGAGAGACTAGACTTATTCTTTGTAGCTCAGTCTAAATGAAAGAACTAGGGCCAATGGATGATATATTTGCAGGGAGGCACGTTTTGTTAGAACTCTAGTACATTGGAATCTGTTATTCCGTAAAGCCATTAGGTACTTGTTTCTATAGGTGTTTAAAGAGAGTAGGAAAACCACCCATTAGCCATGTTGAAGAAGACATTCCTTCATGGTAGTGGGAATTTGGATTAGATGAACTCTGAAGTACCTTTAGATACATACATTTGTCTTGTTTTCCCAACAAGGTCTTAAAAGCCCCTGGAGGGCAAGAACTATTCTTTAGGCCTTGTATTCCATCCCTGACCTCTACCCTCCAGTCTAGTTATGTGCCTACCATGTATAAGTCATGGTGCTGGGTTCTAGGGACACAAAAATGAGAAAAATATTTCCGCTTAAGATGCATATACTTTACCGGGAAAAGTATATGTGAAACAGAGCCATACTGGGAAGCGCGTTGAACGTCACGTCGAGAAGTTAGCATTTTATCATCGTAGCGATGATGAGCCAAGCTGCAAATTATTTATCAGGGAAATTAGATAGGTGCTGTAGAAAGGTGATTTTGGCAGCTGTGTGGAAGAGGGATTGGAGAGAAGAAAGGTGGGGTTCCAAGAGTTCAATTAGGAAGCTCTTACAGAGTGGAGGAGAGAGGTGATGAAGGTCTGAAGTAGGGTGATGGTTGTGTGAGTGGAAGAAAGGGAACAGATGGAAAGATGTTACGGAAGTGGAATCTAAAAGACTCGACGTCAGATTGAGTATGGGAAGTGAAGGAAAATGAAGTGTTGAGGATGACTGAGGTTGCAAACCTACTGACCATTAAAAGCTTGATCCCCTTAATAGAAATAGGGAATTTTGAAGGAAGGGCATATTTAGGGAGAAATAACATTAACAACAATAGGGAGAGAGGCAAAATAGATACAGAGATGGCCTCAAGAGTTGGGAAGACGTGAGTTCAAGTTCTGCCCTTCATGGATGAATAAATATCATCTGTGTCTAAAGTAAGTCAATGAATCTCTCACTGCCCTAGGAAAATCTTCAGGACTGTAAATATAGCTAGCATTTACATAGTGCAGTGCAAAGCACGTAGTTATCTGTTTGGGTCCTTATCATAACCAAGTGCTATTACTATCCCCATTTGATGAGGAAACTGAGGTACAGAGGTTATGCAGATTGCCTAGGGTCACATAGCCAGGTATCTGAGGCAGAATCCAAATTTGGGGCTTCCTGATTCCAAGTCCCACACTTTATCCACTGTACCACCTAGTTGCCAAGTTACAGGGGCATTACCAGTACGTATCAATGAAGGCTGTTCCCCAACCCTATGAAATCAAAGGTCTGGACTAATAATAATCATAACTTACATTTGCATAGTGCTGTGGGTTTTCAACGTACTCACACATTACCCTACTGTAACAAATGAGGTATCACCGTACCCATTTTTACAAATGAGGAAACTGAGGCTCAGAGGTAAAATGATTTGCCCAGAGTGACGCAGCTAGTGAATGTCTGAAGCAGGATTAAAATCCAGGTCTTTCTAAGACTCCAAATCTAACACTCTATCCCCTGTACCAAGGTTCTGGAAATTTGGAGCATGTAGAATCTGAGGCACCCGCAGGACATTTGGTTGTTGGTGTCAAGCAAGGCTGTTGGTGACGCAGAATTGGAGCTCAGCAGTTTGGTTAGGGCTAGATCATAGATTTATTTAGGAGTCATCTATGTAGAGGTGATCATTGAACCCATGGTAGCTTCTTGTTGTAAGTGGCACAAAGTAAGAAGTGATGGAATGGAGAAAGTGAAATACAGAGAGGCCAAGTTGTGCACACATGTCATCATCATCATCACCACCATCATTATCATCATCATGGCAGAACATAGATTAAAACCCAGGCCTTCCTAAATTGCCCTCCATTATCCATTATGTCACCTTGACTTTTCCAAAACTTCAGATGGATCTAGTCTTCTATAGCGATGACTGAGAGCTGTGGACACCTAATATCACCCAAGCAAAGGGGTAGGACCCCCCCTTCCCTCTGGCTCTCATTTTTGTGACTTCTTTTCCCCCTTAAAACTTCCTTTGATGTTCATTGCAACCTGAATTCACCTACATACAAACTTTAGGAGAAGAGAGTCAGAAGGGATGTTCTGTCCCTTTCCCAATACAACTTTGGGGTATCTATCCACACTTTGCCACTTCTAGAAATACACATCCCCAATCTAAGCCAATTCTTTGGGGTTTTCTCTGACCTTGTGGCAGTATGGTCACTAGAGGGCAGCACAGCGCCATTGTCTAAGAGCATGCAGGCAGTTCAGGCTGGTCCCTTGCTTTGTTAGAGCTCAGGGAAATACCTGAGAAAGCTCAGTGTGGGGGAGAAGGAAGAATGAACAAACTACCATAGCAACATACCTTACAGCCAGCCAACCCAGAATCTCAGGGACCCAGCCCTGTAGAACAAAGAAGATCTAACAGGGCTTTAATTCAAGGGGTGGAAGGGAGGATATATGGTTTAACACTCTGGGAAGGGAGCGGGAGGTGTAGATCAGCCATAGCAAGTGATAGTTTCTATCCAAGCTCCTGCACGTGACAGTGGTACCCATCTACCTTTCCAGACCTATCTCCCCGTGGTGCTCTCTGCAGACCCTCTAAATCAAAGGGGTCCTAAAAATATTTTTAATGGTTCTCTTTAGCAGTCCAGTGAAGCCTTTGAACACCTTCTCAGAATAATGTTCTGAAAATTGAAGGAAATGCTAATTTTCAGTTAGAGGTTAATGAAGATAAAAATGTAATTTTCCCCGCCTTCAAGTTCATGTGCCTCCTGAAATCTGTCTACTTCTCCCTTGAGGGTCTATGGATCTTAGGTTAAGAACCCCTGCTAAGACAGTGGTTTATTCATGGTCCTTAAGAAAATTAGTGGGCATCTCAGTTCCACTCACTGGGCCTTGATTTTCTCATCTGTAAAATGAGGGAATTGGTCCAATCTCTAAGGGCCTCTTTATCTGCAAATGCTTTGATCCTTTGACTCAATGCTTCTTTCTCTCCAAGCTTTGACTTGTGGCATCCTCTCAACCAAGGATACCCTTCCTGTCTATTATTTCTCCTGGTCCTGCCCATTGGGTAGGAGTCTAGATGGAACTTGTTATCACGGGCTGTAACTAAGAGGGTTCTGTGGTACAGGTTAAAACACACACACACACACACACACACACACACACACACACGTCACACTTCACTCTCCAACTGGGGAACAAAGAAGCCAAGGCCATAAAGGGGAGGTTCCCATGTAGGATGACCCCAGCAACATTTGAAGGTGAGCCAGTGAGTAGCCAGAATTGCAGCGCCTAGAGATGGAGAGTAGTAGCTGGAGAAGAATGTAATCAGGATCCAGAATCCCAAGGATCCCAGGTGAGACATCCGGATGAAAATCCATCTTGTGCCCATCATGCTTTGAGGTCAAGTTGTAGTTTTAAGGCCCAGTCACCAAGGATCTGAGTCCCTTAATTTGCTGCATTCAGCTTTCTCAAGGCCTCTATGGATGTTTTTATGCCTGCACATTTTTGTAGGTGTCTATTTAGATTTCTAGCTCTATTTGTGGGTTTCTAGCTTGTCTCCCCGATTTAGAGCTGTGACTGATTATGACTTATTAGCTGTGTTTGTAGAAGGTCAAATTTGGGAAATTTCTGGGACATGTAGAATCAGCTGGGAGGAAGAAGGCTCACAAAATTGCATTAACATTGGAAGCGATGAATGATGAAATATCAAATTGCAGGACGAGGTTAGATTAAGGAGTAATAGACCAAAGGAAGTATTTGACACTTACCCTACATCTACTCCTGAAGCAGGGCTACAGGCAGCATGAAGCAGTGCCCTCTGCCCTGCCATGTGTAACTTATTAGAACCCTCCCTTTTTGTAAATGATGGCCATTCCCTTTGGTACCAGCAGTCAGTACTTTGCAAAAGGATATATCATATTGTGAAAGTAACACTTGGATTTTGAAGCAGGTGCACTCACACTATTTATGCATTTTTTTCTGAGACCATGATTTAAAGTTTGTTAAGTATTAGTATACATTATTTCATTTGAGCCTGACAGGAACCCTGTGAGGTATATATTTCAGGTATCATTATCCCCATTTTAATCAGAATAGACTATTACTCAGGGCGGTATGATATTGCTGGGTATTGTTATGAATGCTTGACGTGAGTTTATTTTTCTCTTTTCTGTAGGAATGAAAATATTTTAAATTATTTTTCCAAAGGCATTGATGCCAGTTAAACTGCTTAAGCCCCTGTCATAATGAATACTAGGGTTCTTTCAAATCCTGAGGAACGCCCTCAAAGTTGATTTCCTAACATAGCAATTGTTTTGTGCTGTTTCTACATTGGCTATTAATAGACTTGCTCCTCTTTAACCTTCAAATGACTTCAGAGTTTATTTTGAAATAAAAATTTGTCTGCCTGTGAAACTGTGGAGGTTTTGTATTCTGTGTGCATTAATGAATCAGGCCATTTCTTTTAGAACCTCACAGCCTTTAAGGGGCTCCTAGTTATTATCGGCCTTCTACAGCCTGCTTCCAAAGAACAGATATAAAGCTGTTTGACAGCTTTTACATACCAGTAGGACCCATTGTACCTAAATATAGGGCAGGACAACCAAAAAAAAAAAGCCAAGACCTGAATAATTTTAGTATATCTGAATTTTTGTCTGGGGTGCTGAGCTGGTACTACCGAGAGGTTTGGTAAACACTCTCATCATCTTATTTTAGGTATGGTCATTCACAAACCAATGCATTTTATAAAATATGTAAATACAATATATAAATATGCATATAAAATACAGTAAAATTTGTTATGAATAATATTTATAAATTCTATTAAAATTATAAATAATTTATAGTTTTCTCTCAGTAGAATGTAGGGGAACCTAATAGAGGTTCCTCCAACATTTAAGTGGCAGGGGAAACCCCTTCGTTTGGTATTTTGGTAGCCAATTGCCAAACAAATTGTAGAATATTAGACCTCACACAATCATCTGGTCTGACCCACTGCATATAAGCAGGTAAGGTATCATCTCCATTTTACATATAAGGCAACTGAGGTTCTGAATAGACAGGAGTCATTTGAGAAAGGTCTTGTGCCTGTCATTTATGGCACTCTTGTTTTTGATACCATTGGTGTCACTGGTAGTACTGAAAAAGGTCAGGAGAGGAGAAAAGTCAGAATAGAGAGGAAGAAGAAAACAAAAGAGAACTAAAGAGATAGGAGGAAGAAAAAATAGAGATGAATTATATTAAAAAAAGTATAGGATTCAAAGAGTGGCCAAAAATAAAAGTCACTAACAATTGCCTTGCTGGTTCTCAGGGCCCCTGGTGCCATAGGTTACCTGGTCCTGTCCTAGAGGTATCCATAGCAATCTACGGAGGCACTCAACAGTCAGTGTTTAAGTATTTAATGAATTGAAGAAAACAAAAATAAGTTCAGAAGGAGACAACAGGGTAATTTTGTTCTTGGTTAAATTTAATACACACGTTTAAGAAAACAAATGATGTAAGAAAAATTCAGTTTTATGTATAAATCCTAGTTTTTGTTCTTTGAATATCATAATGTTTGTGTTTCTTGATGATTGTTAGAGTCATGATTTTTTTAAACCACAAATATTTAATGAAGACATACTCCTAGCTCCCCACCGTGCTGGCAGGAGCAGGAGGAGGGAACATGGTCAGTACTCTTAAGGAGCTTTCTGACCAGCAATGGGAACAAAATATGCACATGTGATACAATAGTCAGGTCAAGTAGACAAGCATTTATTAAGTACCTGTTATGTGACAGACCCTGTGCCAAGTATGAGAAGCGCTGTGCTAGGCAGACAGTAGCAGACAGTCTTTAATTAGGGGCTAAGGCATATACTGTAGCCTACAGATGCAGTAGATGTGTCCAACAGTGCCAGTAGCCTAGAAAGGTTTCATGGACTCTTGAGTTGAGTCTTGAAGGCTTTGAATAGGGGGCACAGTGTCGCAGAGCTGGAATAGATCTCAGGGATGATCCAGTTCAACCCAGACCTGAACAAAAATCTCTTCTTTAATATTGCCAGTAGGTAGTCATCCAGCCCCTGCTGGGAGATTGCCACTGAGAAATAATCTAAGGCTTCCCAAAATAGTCTTTTTTCACTTTTGGAATGCTCCAGTTGTTGGAAAGATTTTCCGTATATGAAGTCTTAAATCAACCTCTCCCGTAACACCTACCCATTGTTTCTAGTGTTGTCCCCCAGGGCCAACAAGAATTAGGTGCCATTTGTCCCTATCAGAAGCACCAGAAGTTGGTAGTTGTCAGTTTTGATATTTCCCAGAAGGCTCTCCATTAATTTGTGGATAAATGTCTCAGGAAGACTGAAGGCCTCTCTTGCTTATATATTATCCCTTGGTTCTCTTATTCTTCTTTTCCTCCTCTGACTATTATTGGATAAACTTTCACCTGATGGTATCTGGGTATCCACATCATTGTTTTTTTGTGGCACCAGAGATGGCCCAGCTCTCTCCCTTCCTCCACCTTCCAAGAAGGAGCTCACACTAATTATACAACTTCAGAGAGTCAGTGGTCCTCTTTGCTCCTTTCTTTTTCTAACATTCTATAGTCCTTTCCTTCTTTATTTCTTTTTTGAAATATTTTTTCTCATTCTTTTAATGTATATTTTATTCTCAAAAACTTGGAAAATTGGAACATATTCCTCTAGCCATTTAACTTTCTCCTCCATAATGGAAACTGGTTTCCACCTTGTACATGCATATGTGTTACATGGTCTTGGCGAAAAACGTCAATAGAGAACATTCTCAGCAGGTCACAGCAAAACCCTCCTTCCCTCCACACTTGCTGGAAGCAAGTTCTGCAGTCCTCTGTCTTCTCTTGGCCAGCCCTGGTGGCTGCCTACTTTGGCAAACTGCCTACTTGCTCAAGATAAACGTATAATGAGATCTGCTCACCTTCTTTCACTTTGTCACATTTTCCAGATACTTCCCCTTGCACTAACTAGGCACTTGGTGTGAGTGGAGGAGGAGAGCAAACAAGGCCTAATTGATTTGGAAAAGGCACATAATCTAATCTAATGAGACCTATCCATCTCCTTCTACCTCGCCACTGCCCTGTAATACCTTTCTACTGCTCTAGATTCCAGGATCGGAGATGGTTGGAGCTCTAAGGGACCTTAGATACCACTCAGTCCAGTTCCTTGTTTTACAGATAAGAGAGTTGAGTCCTAGATTGTGAAAGTGATTTACCCAAAATCACGTGCCTGGAGGGATCCTGAATTTGAAGCCAGATCCAGGAAAGGGGGAAGATTCCAGATGACAAAATGTGAGTGAAGGTAAGGAGGTAGGGATCAGCATGACTTATAGGTAAGGGATGCTCAGCTCTAACAAGCTTCCTCCCACACAGGGAAATTCAGCTGAGTCAGATTTCTTCCTCTTGAATGCTCTTGGTCCCCTCCTCGGTGCCACCAAAACCATGGTCACCTCATGGTTCTGTCCTCTCATTGACTCTATAAAGATTCTCTCTATTTCATCTAATCCTGGTTGATTTCCAATTTGTCTTTTTAGAAAGCAAAGGTCTCGAGTAGAAACTGCGTTCCCAATGCTAACAACTGGATTTCTATCGGCTCTCTTCTCAGCCTCTGCAATCAACTTAGGTCTTGTGGGGCAGAGTTCATTCAGCCTCTGGATTGTGTTGGCTGTTGTTGTCTGAAGTTGATGCCTAACAGGACTTTGAAAAAAACGTGACTCATCTTGCCTGCCCACAAAGAAAGGGAGAACTATGTGTGGTATCTAAGTTTCCAGAAAAGTTCAGCCAACTCTTGCTGTGTTATATGGAGTAGCATTCAGAAAGAGTAGTCAGCTGAGCGGGTGCCCACTAGTGGGTACCATGCAGAAGGATTTTTTTTCCCCAGGAACCTATAAAATGAAACAGCTTTCAATTTAAAACTGGGACTGCCTTGAACCTGTTGCATCTTTAGAAATTAGAGATCCCCCAAGACAAAAATGCTAGAAAGCATCTCCCCTTTACCAATTTTGAATTTGAATGAATGAAAAAAATCATATAGTGATTGTTATGTGCCAAGCACTCTGCTAGGTACTAGGGATACAGATACAGAACTGAAATATCCTTGCCCTCAGGAAGCTTATATTCTCATAGAGGGAGATTGATAACACCTGGGAGAAGGATGACCCAGGTAGCGGTGTTTCGGTTTTGAGATGCTCAGGGATGGTGAATGGAGCCATAGTGGGGTCGATTGACAGTATTGATTTGATTCTAGTTTCAGAGATGGAAAGTTCAGGGGGAGGAGGAGTGTGTGTGTGATTCTTTGTGACCCCATTTGGGGTTTTCTTGGCAAAGATACTGGAGTGGTTTGCTGTTTCTTTCTCCAGCTTGTTTAACAGATGAAGAAACTGAGGCAAAGAAGGTTAAGTGACTTGCCCAGGGGCACACAGCTAGTAAGTGTCTGAGGCTATATTCGAATTCAGGTCCTCTAGACTCTAGAGCTGGCATTCTATCCACTGCACCACCTAGCAGCCCAAAGAGGAGAATACACATAGTAGAAGAGTAGATGTCAAGAAGATGTCCAGAGTGGATTATGGCGCATGGCTGGGGCATTCACCAGTCAGGAGAGTATGAGCGCTGGCCAGGAGTTCCCAGAGCTAAGAGAATTAAATACCCTAGGGATAGGATGGGATGGGATGGGATGGTATAGCAAGTCAGTGATTCAGAGATTGCAGCAACAGCCATGGTGGGTGGCAAGATGGTTGGCATGAAATGTGAGCCATGACTAGGGATTCTCATAAAAATACTTCTCCAGCCCTCCTCCCCCTTCTTCAAAAACTTATAATCTTAACTAATATTTAGTTAATAACAAAATCCATTTAATGCATCCCAAGCATTGGTCAGCCAAGGTTTTACCAAAGATTTTGTCTCCCTGGTGTTAGAGACCGGCATAAAGGCAATTAAGACATGATAGTCATTAACACTTTGTTGACTTTGGTTGTGAAATTAATTGGAAGTGAATGCTCAGTCTGGGGGCTGTGAATTTTGAACCAATTTGTATGCCCCTGGCCCCAAAGCTGTAGAGGTAGAATTGGGAGAAGTGGGGGACAGTTTGCAGCCATAACCAACTATTATTCCCTCCTTTCCCATTCCTCCCTTCTTAGATTTCAGAAAGGAAGCAGATGGAAGATATACCTTAAACTTGAAAATAAGCATTATCTTCTTTGCTGCAGACCCAATTAGATCAGCCGTTTATAAACTTTTCTATCTCAAGATGCTTTTAACACTTAAAAATTACTGAGGATTCCTCCCCTCCCCAAAGAGCTTTTCTTTATGTAGTAAGTTATATCTATTGATACTACATTAGAAATTGAAGCCTCATAGCATCATTGTGAAAATAGTTTTGACCTCATGGACCTCAAATGGTCTTGGGGACCCCCTAGGATCCCTGGTTTCTCTTTGGGGCAGTTGCCTGAGAGACTTTCACAATGCATCTCTGTTCCAGTATAGTTTTGCAGTTGATTTTTGTAGACATGTTTATTAGGAGTCAGGATGGTTAAAGGTGAAGAGAATCTAGAGTAGAGTATATCTGTTATAAACAAGTGCCTCATCTAAACATTTCTAAGGAATTATTTTTCATTTTCCTAGAGCCTTGCAGTCATAAGTTGTGGAGGGCTGCCCTTCACCCTACCCCCAGAGGCTAACAGTGAAGTCTCTCTAGAAGTGAGATGCCCCTACCAACTGCTCCCCTTCCCAGCCAAGATCAGCAAAATATTGATCTGCCAGATATAGTTTCATTGGTCTTTTGAAAAAGCCCAATCTACAGGATGGCCATTGCCCCCATTGGGGACAAGGGAGACTGCAGTTGTGCCAAGTGTCAGCAAGAGGAGGAAACGGGTCAGGCCAAAATCAAGTGAGTGGACAAAATCATCATGTGGCCTGGTGATTATAAAACTATTCTTGATATTCTAGACTGAATGAATGAGTCTTAGGATTTCTGGAGCTCAAAGGAGTCTTTAGAAGCCACATGGAAGTAGTCTGGGCCTAAATCAAGGGAGTATTTAAATAAACACTGTCTTCTAAAGCAAAGCAAAGCAAAATTGTGAAGGAGGCTGCAGGGACCCATTTTTCCCCCTCCCCTATTAAGTACCACCTTCTCTAATCAGTATAATTTCTCCCTCTCCATTTAGCTGTGGTGAGTGCCTTCATGTTCCCTAGGGCCTCCCCAACCCAGCCCGACTTTCTTGGGCCACAGTCCTTTCTGTTATCAAAACTTGCCCTTATACGTGCGCCATTGGAAAGATCACAGAATCATAGATTTGAAGCCGGAAGGGACCTTAGCACCCATCTCATCCAACCCTCTCATTTTATTGATGAGGAAAGTCAAGCCATGGGACGGGAAATTACATACTCAGGATAACACCATAGTAAGTGACAGGGCCAGTCGTGGAGCCCGAGTCCTCTGACTTCAAACTCAGCTCTATTTTCACGTCAACAAGAGAACCAATAAACTTACTCACACTAAGGGGGTTAAAGGCCAACAAGAGCTTAATTCCTTATATTTTATTGAGTATTTTAAGTATTCAAATAATCAGTGATTTGAATAAAGAGGAATGCCTTAAACCTCCCAAAATGAATCTCCAATAGATCTAGAGCTGAAGGCATTATCTAGTCCAAGCCTTTCATTTTACAGATGAGGAAATCGAGGCCCAGGGAGCGCCAATGATCTACCCAAGGTCACACAGGTAGTAAACACCAGAGGCAGGGAATGGAGCTCCTCTTACTTCAGACACACTTCCTCTTCTTCCACTGTACCAAGCGGACTCCTTTAAGAAACATGGGGGCAGCTAGGTGGCACTCGCCCTAGAAGCAAGAGGACCTGAGTTCAAATCCAGCCTCAGACATTTGACACACTTACTACCTATATGACCTTGGACAAGTCACTTAACCCCAATTGCCCTGCTTTCTCCCCTCAAAAAAAAAACAGACAAGAAAAAAAAAGAAAAAATGTAAGCTTCAGGAACAGGCTGGTGGGGAGAAGTGTTTGGGAACAGAGGACTCTCCTTGGGTTAGGCTAGATTGCAGGTGGCTCCTCCACCACCATATCAAACTAGTGTAGTTACTTATCCCTTCTCTTGGTGAGAAGCCTGATGCATGATGCCCTGGTCATCATGGAGCCAAAAAATTCTGGGCTCAAATCCTACTTCAGACAGTTATTGGCTATGTGACCCCTAGGCATGAAGGGGTTGGATTCGGTGGTCTCAAAGGTCCTTTCCAGCTCTAAATCCCATGTAAGTCTTCAGGGAGGGAGACTTTACAGTTTCTCTGAAATAACTTAACCCATCCTGAGAATTGAGACATCTTTTCAAATGTCCAACTGCACAATCTTAGGCTTTCACAGAACTCTCATTCTGTCTCTAGTAGGAGTGGTCGGAGTCCTTCCTGGGAAAATACTTCCTGGGCTCCCTCCCCCTCCGCTCCACCCTCTGGGGCCCCTGATTCTGATGCTCCAGGAATTCTGGAGAGCAAAGAGCTGCCATAGCTTCCTAGTCCTTGGAGAAACCAAAGACAGAAAAAAAAAAAATCTGTGAATTATTAGCAGATTCTCATCTTGGCATCATTGAGAAAAGGTTGGAAATAAATATCCAGTCTGACTTTTCTGCCTTGCAAACAAAGGTGTAGCAAGAAATGTCTGTGGGGTTTCTTTCCCCCAGTACTATTGAGAGAAGGGAACATTTGATTTTTCAAAGATACTCCTATTGACTGAAGTAAATGGCACCCTTTAAATTTTTTTCCTAAATAAATATGCAAAACCTTCAGATTTAGTAATGGCAAATGAGGTTAGTCAAGGCCATTTTTTTTTTTCAGAATCAGGATAGTATATTCAAGGGAGGTTGTTAGGACAACAGGGTCTAGGGAAATTGCACAAGAAATCAGAGGCCCTGGTTCCACAGCTCTTGATTTAGTATGGAGAGCATGAAGTATACTGCAGAAATCATTGACCTCTCTCTCTCCCTTTTAATACTAATCAAACCCATCTTGCCTGAGCCTTTGCCTTCTTCCTTTGGCTTCCTTGCCCAAAATAGGCATAGATAGGATTTCTGCCCAGGTTCTCTGTCAATCAACAAACCAACATTAATTCATTTGTTTATAGTGCCTACTACATTCATTCATTCATTTATAGTGCCTACTATGCGCTTAGCACTGTACTGGAAATACAAAGACAGTAGAATAGTATCCACCCTTAATAAGGAGTGACTTATACACATATAAGTGAAGAAAAGAGAGTTAATCAGGAGACATAAGCCTCCCCCCATTACTTGAGTTCTCCAATCTTCTTGATTAAATTATGGGATACAGAACAGGAGTGTCCATTTGCATATGAAAGGCTCAGGAAACTAACTCTGTCAGATTTGCCCACGGGGCATGGTATTACCTCTCTGTCTTTACCTATGCAGTTGGGAAAAGAGACAAAGAATTTTAAAATGGGGTAATTTGAGAAATATCATCTGTAATCCTAGAACAAACACAAGCATTTATCAAGTATCTCCTGTATGTATGCAGGGCACTGTGCTAGGTATCAGGAATACCATAACAAAACAGTAGTCTCTGTCCTCAGAGAGCATATAGTCTACTGAAATACTTACATGTGTGAAACATGGAAAAGTTGAACTTTTCAGGTTCATCCCTTTTTAACAGGTATGTTAGGCCCTCTTATACCCTCTAGTCATAGATAAATATATATACATAGATCCATATATGTATACATGTGTAGAGAGCATGTGTGTGCATGTGTGTATGTATATATACATATGTGTGTGCCTGTGTATATATACATATACATATTTATAGTGAGAAAGAGTGCACATTCCCCTTTTTTGCTATAAGCATCTAGGTATATAGATATAAGTATGCTGTGCATAACTGAAGGTATTTACAAGTATAAATTAATAGGGGGAAGATGATCAGCCTGGAAAAAAAACTCATTGATGGATAAAAATTATTTGGAGACAGGCATCTAGGATAAGGGAATGCTGCTGACTGAACAAGGAACAAGAAAGAGGAATGGATGAGTAGGAGGTGCATCTGTTAAGAGAAACTTGAGGAAAAAAGAAGCTAATTTATGGATATTTCTTTGAGTAGAAGTCCTAGAATTTTAAGTTCTTTCCAAGTAGGGATTGTTTCATTAGTTGGATTTGGATTCCCATGCCCAATTCCTGACACATAGTAGGACCTCAATAAATTCTTGTTGATTGATTGATGGATGGATTGAAAAGTCTTGGTGATTGAGTTCACGGATTTTCGCTCTGACTGCCGGAAATGTGGTTTAGTCTAAACTAGTCAGTGTCCTTTGTCCCAGTCATATGAATTAATGCCACACCTGCTATGTGCAAGATGAGAGGCCGCATGATGTAGTGAATAGAGGATCAGGTCAGTCTTGGAGTCCAGTTGCCTCTGACACTGATACTTTTATTGCCTTTGTGACCTCGGGCGAGTTATTGAACCTGTAATATTGAAAACTGTAAATTGTAGAGCAGCCACTGACCTGCATTAGGAGAGGTAGTCTCTTCCCTATTGTAGGGAAATTATAAGTCTGATCAAAAGAAAGATGCTATGCTCAAGACAGCTTCTTAATGAAGTGTTAGAAGTAGAAAGGGTGATGAATTTGAACAGAAAGCCACATGAGAGGCAGCCCTGTATAGTGGATAGCTAGCTTTAAAGTCAGTCAATAAACATTTATTGAGCGTCCACTATGTGCCAGACACCACGCTAAGCAGTGGGGATGCAAAAAGAGGCAAAAGACAGTCTAATGGGGGAGACAGCGAGGAAACAAAAGTGTGTACAAACAAGCAATATACAGGATAAATAGGACATTGTTACAAAAGGGGAGGCATTAGAATTAAGAGGGGTTGGGAAAGGCTGCCTTCCTAAGAAAGCCAGGAAGACTTGGCTGCCAGTTCTACCTCTCATGCACACTGGCTGTGTGACTAAACAAGTTACTTAACCTCCAGAAGCCCTAGTCAACTAAAAATTTAAAATACAGAGAAGGCTCAGTCCTATCTTGATAAACACAGAAATCAAAATCAGGTCAGTAGTCCTGTTTTCAAATACATAGAGTTACAATAGAAATACAATCAGGTAATCAAAAATAATTATTCCAAATATGTTTAATTGCTTAGGGAAAGAAGGTAAGGAACCCAGGCTTTTTTAGAGTTCAGTTTTATTTTATGTATAGTCATTTATGTATGTATGTATGTATAGTCATGAGCATCTAGGTGAAATAGAGTCCCTGACCTGGAGTCCAGGAGACTCCTCTTTGTGAGTTCAAATCTGGCCTCAGGCACTTATTAGCTTCATGACCCTGTGCAAGTCACTTAACACTATTTGCCTCATTTTCCTCATCTGTAAAAATGAACTGGAGAAGGAAATAGCAAACCGCTCCAGTATCATTGCCAAACAAACCCCAAATGTGGTCATGAAGAGTCAGACATGACTGAAAAACAACTCAACAACATGTGTAGTCATGCAAAACAAATTCCCCTATTAGCCATTTCAGAAGACAGAGAGAGAGAGAGGAAGGAAAGGGGAGAGGAGGGAGGGGGCAAAAATTTGGAATTCAAAAACTTGTGGAACTGAGTGTTATAAACTAAAAATAAAAAAATAAATTTTTAATGAAGGAGAGAGGGAGAGAGGAAAGAAAAGATGTTTGAGTTTTCATTCTGGTTCCATTAGTTCTCTATCTGGAGGTGGATAAGATGTTTCACCATGAGTCCTTTGGAATTGTGGCTGGCCACTGCATTGACCAGAGAAGGAACCCAGTCTTCCTTCTTTAGGAAGCAAAAGCTGCCTGTCCAAATGCAGTGGCTTAGCGTGAATAATATCTCCTCATAGCAGATGGCCTGGGTCTTTCAGGGCAGAAGGCCTGAACCTTACACTATGGTCACGTGCCACTGATGGAATTTACCAGAGTCCTTGCTGCCAACTACCCCAGGGAATGACATTTGAGCTTTCTTTTTAAGCCAGACATTAGTTAGCAGCCAAGGAAATAATACCATAGGGAGATCAGATCAGGAATCCCAGCTTGCATCACAGGACCTTGGTTTGGGCTCCTCTGGCTGCTACAGTCCCGTCAGATGAGGCCTTGACTCAAGGTGACGCACAGTGGTGGTTGGTTTAGATGATTAGAACTAGGTAGTGCTCTGATGACAGGTTATAATCACTGCCTCCAGGAGCTTAAGAGTTCTGTCTGAAGTCTTAACCAAAATGAGGGGCCTTCAGGAAGGTCAATTGAATTGTCCTGTTCTGATTTGCTTTGAAAGGTGTGGTGGTTTGATTTTTGTTTTTAACAAATATACCAGAATTTGTACATATGAGTGAGTCTTTTGTATTTGTATCCCCAGGACCCAACACAGAGCTTGCCACATAGTTAACACTTCATAAATGTGTGTTAATGGATTGGTTACCTTCAGAGCCACTTGATAAGGCACACAAAACTGTGAATTTCATTGCTTTATAGTCTCATTTTATTTTCAATTTTTCAACCAAAATCAATGTTGCGAAATGCCTTGTTAGTAAGAAGCACTTCTCATTTGGGTCTAAATGAATGAACTATGATTATATCCAGAAACCACACCCACCCTTTGAGGTTTAATACCATCGTTGACCAAGAGCACCATCATAGGCTCTGTTATTACCAAAAGAAATGTTCTGAGTTATTGGAATTATTCAATATTATTAGAATAATTGTATGACTTCCTTAAAGTGATTACTTGGAGGGTACAAGACTTATTTATGTGTAAAGCTCCAGTATGTTTGATTGAAAAGCAGAGTCCCTGTAGGCTCATTTGGGGGGTGGGTCACATTGCTTCTCTCTCCCTAGTCGCCAAGAAAAGACTACTGCAGCAAAAGAAGTGTACGTGTTGGTAGGTGCAGTGGTACCAATAGTAGCTTTCTCTACTCTCTTTCTGTATCTTTTGTGAGCAAATAGGGAGATAGGCACATTTTAAAATGAAGGGAGCTTCTCCCCTCAACCAAACAACCACACCTTTAGTTTCTATAGATTGGGCAAAATGAAGACACATTTTTTTTGTTTGCTTGTTTGCTTTATAGATGCTTTTGTTTTTACATTACATTTATTCCAAATACATCCCTCCCTATTCTCTTGCACAGAAAGCCTTCACTTGTACCAAAAATTTTCTTTTCAGACAACAGTTGAGTAAAATCAGCCGACACAGGGATAGTGCTTGACAGCATATATGTGATTTATACCTGTAATCCTCCACCTCTCTAAAGAAAGCAGGGTTCCTTTTCTCTGAGACCAACCATGGTTATTATAATTACACAACATTCAGTTTCCTCCTAGTGATCTTTCCATGATTTTTTTCCATACTTTTAATTTATTTTCATGATCTTACTTACTTCATCCTGTTCAAATAAATTCATAGGATCATATTTTTAGAGGTAGAAGGTATCTTGGAGGTTAATGAATCTGACCCCTGCATTTTGCAGTTGAGACCAAGCTGTTAAATCATTTGAAGTTGAAGCCACTTTCTTGATAAAAGTTTACTGCTGAAGAAGGAAAAAAATGACACTTTCTCCTGGACTAAGATATCCAGAGTATTAGCCCCTATGGCCTGAATTCGTTTAATAACAACCCAACCATTCACTTCCCTTTCCAGAAATATACTTGGGCAAGAAGTACTGAGCCAGATACCTACAGTTACCTCTTACACATTGCGACTTTCCCCATCGCAATTTCAATGTATCATGAGTCAGCATAAGAAATTAAATGGGAATTTTTGGCGAGTTTTACAGAAGCACGCAGGAATGCCAGCAGGCAACACCGAGCCCGTGACCGGATACTTAACCCAAATTTTACAATAAGGTGCTGTAAATAGTCCCATAAGAGAAAAAGAAAAAATTCAGACTTCTCTAGTATGAGGGGTAGGCCAAAAAATTTTATGTGAATTTTCTAACTTGTGGGAGTGCCGCGCCCCTAACCCCAGCAATGTGGAAGAGATAACTGTATCTGGTTTCTATCCATGAAGTCAAAATTCTGCCTGAGGTCTGATATATTATGCATTTACAGGAAAAGGAGGGTGCCACCAAATCCAATTTAGCCTCAGAGGGTTCCCTTTTTGCTTCTGTCCCTTATAAGATTTAATTTAACAAGCACACACAGATAACACAAGGTGTATGGTCAACAATCCAGGAAGGCAAGCAGCAGAATAAGTTTATAGTTGATTAGTTTATTTAATCTAAGTGTGAGTGCAAGATTCCACTGCCTATGAGACCTTAATTCTGAGAGAATTGACTGGCCGAGCCAGCATCTTTTTGGATGCTTTCTGCAGGGGCAGAAATGAATCCCAGGGCTTAGCCACGGTAGGTAGCAGGGAACAACGGTCAAGCTGGAATGAGAAACATGGGGGGTTTAAGCGCCAGGGTCCTAACCAGAAGGCAGAGTGCCAAGTTAGAGCCAGCAATCCTGATCCTAGGAGAGTTTATCTACAAAGTTGTAGATAATCTCTGTTCCTTCCCTCAGGCCCCTTTGCACCTTCATTTTGTGGAGTCTTCTGTTTACCTTCCTCAACACAAAATTGTTGTTATTCCTATTGAGATGTGATTGAGATGAGATTGTTCAAGCTCCTGGGCTTTATGGAGTGTCTCCGGTGTCCCCAGCATTGTCTGGATGCCTTCAGAGACAAAAGTGGAATGGAAGACCAGAGTCCCTTCTTTGAAGGAACTTACATTTTAATTCGAGGAGACATAACCAAAAAGGATGATATAACATAGCCCCCACCCTAATTCAGATTAAGTCTCCCCTTATCCATCTTTATGAAGTTTAGATTGGAGAGAGGAAAAAAAAAACTAGAAGCCGGAACAACAATAATGACCAGCATTAATAAAGCACTAATTTAAGTGCTTTACCTATATCATCTCATTTGATTTTCCAGCAACTCTGTGAAGGAGGTACTTTGATTATCTCCATTTTACAGATGAAGTAACTGAAGGCTAATGGAGGGTAAGTGACTCGCCCAAGGTCGTAGTGCTAGAAAGTATCTCAGGAAGGTTTTAAATTCAGGTCTTCCTAAATCCATCATTCTATCCACTGCAGCACCTGTTTGCTATGGGCCAACTGGTAAGACTGTTATAATAATCTAGGAAAGAAGTGAGGAGGGCCTCTACTAGAGTGGTGGTATTTGGGTGGGAAAGGAGGCAACCATTAAATATTAAAGATACGTAGAAATAGAAGCCAGAGGATTTTCCACTTGACTATATATATACAACATGAGAGAGAGAAGAATCCAGGAGTCACTAGGAGAATGGTTAACCATAACCAGAAATAAGGAAATTAGAAGGAGGTTTTGGAGTTCTGTGGGGGACCTTATTGAGTTTGAAGTGTTGGCAGGCCATGTAAGTGCTCTGAATCTCTTTACGTATAATGGGAATCAGGGAACTCATGCTCTCTATTACATCTTTATGTCACCAAAGAACTGGCGCCCTCATAGAAAATAAACAATGGAACCCTGTGTATTCTGCCCATACATTTCCTTGATGAAATCTTTTACACCATTGCTCAAGCATAGGTCATCACTGAAAACCTGCTACGATCTATGTATTTCTGCTGTTTCTCTCCATTTTTCTTTGATCATTCCCAACTTTGATTCTTCAAGGATTATAGTGTTACAAGATTTGCAAACATACCACATCACTGGGAGAACTTTTTTGTTGAAAAGATAAGTTTTAATCCCCAATAGATAAATGAAGGATCAAAGGAGATTAACAGGCAGTTTTCTTTTTTTAGTAGTATTTTATTTTTTTCTAATTACACGTAAAGAATTTTTAACATTCATTTTTTATTTTAAAAATTTTTTTGTTCCAAATTTTCCCCATCCTTCCCTTCCCTTCCCACTCCCTAAGATGGCAGGCAATTTGATGTAGGTCATATATGTAGGCAATTTTCAGATGAAAAAGTGCAAGCTATCAGACATCCATAGCAAAAATATTCCAAGTGATCAATCATAAGAGAAAGGCAAGTTAAAACACCGCTGAGGTTTCACACACTTATCAGTTTGGCAGAGATGGCAATTTGTTGGAAGGGATACGAGAAGATGGACACAGCAGTATCCTTTTGGTGAAGCCATGAATTGGTTTAACCATTCTGAAAAACAATTTGTAACTGTATCTAAAAGATCACCAAATTATAAATAACTTTTGACCAAGCAATCTTACTATTAGGCATGAACCTGAAGAAGGTCAGTGACAGAGAAATGTACAAAAATATATACAAGAATGTTTATAGCAGCACTTTTTTGTTATAGTAAAGAACTGGAAAAAAATTAGGTTTCCATCATTTGGGCTAAACAGATTGTGATTTATGAATGAATGTAATTTTGTTGCACCACAAGAAATAAGGAATATGATAGATTCAGAGAAATAGGGAGAGACATGTATGAACTGATGCAGAATGAAGTTAACTGAGCCAGGAAACTAATTTATGAGATGATCACAATGTATGTGATGGGGAAACAACTTTGCAAAAACCTTAGAACTCTGACCAAACTGTGCAGTCGTGATTGAGAGATTCCCTGTTGCAGGAGAGCCTTGAAGACTCTCATATTTTGATCATATAAATCAAAAACTTTTTTTTTAATTACTTTTTGCCATTACTTTTTGCTTGGCAAGGCTCTCAAGTATTTGTTTCTGGGATCATTTAGCCTCTTTATTGTAGCATTTGTTTATGTCAGTTGAGTCTTTGCAGGAAATGGCGACAATTATGGTCAATATTTTTTTTCCGACTTTGGTAACATAGTAGCGGTTGTTCAGAGTGTTTTGTTATTCTCCTCTTTAGCCTTTTTTTAATAATTCATTGTTAATTGTGAACTCTAATTAGTTGATGGTCTGATTATACATAAATAACTGATTCTTATATGATTAACCATCAGTACCCAGGCATTTTCTTTCTGTTAAGATACAGTTAATTTCTTTTTTTTCTTTTGCTGATATTTGTTGCTTGTCATGTCTATTATCTTTGGACTCCTTTTTTTAGAAGAAAATGTTCACAGTATATATACATGAGCCTTGTGATTACATAAGCCTTTGGCCTCTTTAACTTCTCAAACATAAGCCATATTTTCCAGCATTTTTTTTGCCATCCTCTCAGTAAATGTTCATTTGTTTTGGAGAATCTTGTCATAGAGATTCATAGAATTTTTCTACTTCTTCAACCTTTGCAGCATTTTGGGGAACATAAGCTACAGGTATCTTCATGCAGGTATCTCACTCAAATGAGTCTTTAGACTATTTCTGAGAAAGGTCAAATACGTAGAAAGTTTGAGATGGGGGGTGAGATGGTGAGACTCAGAGCAACTTATATAGAATGTACAAACTTTTGGCAGGGAGAAAAAGATTTCTATAATTCACAAGATCAAGGTAAAAAACAGTTGCTTATTAATTGTTAGATTTGTATAGAGTGGGTTGAGTGTCCTGGGCTCTAAATAGGGTGAGGTCACTGTGGCTGTACAACACGTTTTTACCAAGAGTCAATGTGATATAATATTCTTTTCTCCTGTGAAAAGTCATACGGTGCCTCACTCTGAGGGGTCGGGGTAGCCACAGTTCTGATGGGCTTCTAACTCAGGCTGAGGTTATGGAAAAACTGTCAACGTGTAAGAGTTGGAAGGGGGGTCATGCTGCTAGCAAGGGAGGGCAGGAGGGAAGGAAGGGAGGCACGTTCTCCGTAGTGATAGCCTCACAAATAGTTCTCAGGAAAGAGACATCCTAGATGTTGATGAGATGACATAGCCTTCTCACTTAGTACACCCAGCGCAGAAATGACCTTTAGAATTTTCCATGAAACACGACACAGTATTTTGCAACAAATATGTGGCAACCAAAGGGAGAGTGGTAGCCAATATGCGCTCACTCATGTTACTGCTACTGCCTCCAACTCTATATGAGGAATGGTGTACCCTCTTAGATAACAGAATTTTTTTTGGATCATGGCAGTCCTTCCAAGGATTTCTGAGAACTTTTCAGGCATTGTCACATGAATGTCTCAAAAGTTTTTTAGTTAGCTGCTGTATCTTCCCTTCCTCAACATTCTAATGAGACATAGAGAAGGCAGCATGATTTCATGGAAGCATCCCAGACTAGCAGACAGAAGAGCTGGCTTCCAGTCCCAGCCATACAACTGACTTCAGTCAGTCAATCGATAAACATTTATTAAATGCTTATTATGACACATAACCTTATGGAACTCGACCACTTAGCCTGTCTTCCTCACAAGGTTATTGTGGGAATCTTAAAAGGCAGTAGATGTAAGAACACTTTGAAAACCACCTAAGTACCTTATAAGAGGTTGGTGCAAGAATCTGTATCTTTGTGTTTCAGAAATTGAGCAAAATCAATAACCAATATAGCCAATAGATATGCTGATGAGCTTACGTATAGGGGCTCCCTACATTGGTTGCTCTGATCTTCTCCCTACTTTCTTACTGCCAACAGACTGGAATCCTGTTTCTTCTTCCTGTGGCTCCTACTCTTGTAATTTTCAAGTCCTAGCCATCTTGTCCTTGTTCTTCAAGGATTTGCAGAGTTTGTCTGGTCCTGAGCACAAACGCATGCTGTTCTCTGTATAGCTTCTCACCCAGCATTGAAGCATGTTGATTCCAGTACCCTCGTAGTGGAGATAGTCAGCCCTGGGCCATGCACAGACCCTTTCCTATGGTTCCCCTAATGACCTAATGTAAAATGGTTAGCCAAAGTTAGAGTGGACCCTGGCAGACAGTAAAGCCAGCTAGACCATTGGAGCTTGACCTCAGATAATTTTTTGCTGTGGGGGATGTTTTAGCACTGCAGTAACCCTCCCTGCCCCTCCTTCTAAAAAACTGAGCTGGTTGACCAGTTTTAGAACTTTAATAACTCAAGAGTCCCTGAAAAGGTTGTGCAATTTGCAAAATATCAAAGCTCTATATATCACAAATTCTCTTGGTTCCCATTGACTGGTTGTTCCCCTTTTCTACTTCTCCTGCCTTGATTCAATCAGCAAGTATTTATTTAGCACCTACTGTGTTTCCAGGCTCTGTGCTAGGCACAAGGAATGGACCAATTCTTAGTGGCAAGAAGAGCTTGTATCCTGATAAGGAATAAAACAGGTACATGTATAAGTACATACAGAATAAATGTCAAGTAATTACATAGAAGATCCTTTGGGATAGATGCCACTAACATTGAGGGAATTAGGAAAGGCTTCATGTAGAAGGAGGTACGTGAGCTGAGAATGGAATGAAGAGAAGGATTCTCTGACACAGAGTGAGGAGGGAATGTGATCAGTTTTGTCCGTGACACACAAGATTTTTAAATAATTGCATTTAACAGACATTTACTAAGCACCTACCATTTGCAAAATTCAATACTAGGTGCTAAGGATGCAAAGATGAGTAACACACTGCTACCCTCCAGGAGTTTATAATTTAAGGGCAGAGGAACACAGGCATGAATTCTACCTAGCCATCTAGATGTTTCCAAGTATCCAGATATTATATGTCATAGAAACCAAAACATCTAGTAGAAAATAAAAGATTTGCATGACTGGCTAGGTTTCTTGTTCGTGTCATGTCATTTTTTGGTGTGGCTTCATATGCAAATTGATGGGTTTCACTTGGCTTGGGTTGGAGGCCTACTGTAGATATGAAGGCATTAGCTAATGCTAGAAACACCTGAGGCCTAGCTTCAGGGGAGTCTCTGTTATGGAATCTCCCATACCGGTATGCATCCCCACCCCTGTGATTGTTAAGGCACCCCTGTAGCTGCCAATTCCCATGGAGTGAGGGGCAGCTTTGTAATGGCCCAGCATTGTAGCCCGAGGTACTCTTAGGCCCTTTCCCATAGTCTCCTAAACAAACATAAACTGGAATGCCTTTTTGCAACACAGTGAATACAGGCTCAAAGTTGAGCCAAACAGTTTTTCTTTTTCTGTAATTTTGTATGATAACTATGTTTTTCCAACTGTCCTGTGGGTTCACAGCCAACTTGTGGCAGAACCATACAATTATCTAAGTCTCTCTTTGCTATACCCAGCCTCTGCTTTCTATGTGTCCTTTTTCCCCACTTTGGTAATACTCGCTTCACCTCCCCCTTCCACCGGGAGCCTCGTGCCTTCATAATTTTTCCTTTTCTATTAAAAACCTGATGGAAAATTTCTTATATCAAATATTTACATTTCAATTTGA
The DNA here is from genome assembly GCF_011100635.1 of Trichosurus vulpecula. Classification (NCBI taxonomy): domain Eukaryota; kingdom Metazoa; phylum Chordata; class Mammalia; order Diprotodontia; family Phalangeridae; genus Trichosurus; species Trichosurus vulpecula. The sequence continues at coordinate 93,312,681 of NC_050577.1, forward strand.
ATCTCAGTTACTGTGTTTCCCCTTCCACATTTTAAGCCTTTTTTTTCTGCAATTATGGCACAACCAACTGTAACCCTTTACCCATTAAAGTAATTTCAGACATACTAATACAAATAGAAGAAACACCTGGTAGTAAGGAGAATGTCATCCACCTGAAATCATGCCATATACGCACACGCCTGCAGGTCCTATGCCTGGTGAAGTTTGAATGAGATATTAGCATACCTTGGTATCCTCGGGACAAAGTCCTCCAGTGACATGCATAGTTACTTCATTAGTATTGGCCACAGCACTTAATTAAAGTCAAAATCCTCAGCTCCTCCCGTTCAAAACTTTCTGAAAAATTTTACTCAGCTAGACAATCCGTAAGCATTTATTATGTACATTTATTAAGTACCTGTGTGCTTGGCACTGTGCTAAACCCTTACTTTTGCACAGAACCTTTCTGTATCATCTCTCCTAATTCATTAGACAATATATGCCTGTTGACTGCCTTACCAATAGATTGTAAGCCCCCTCAGAGCAGGGTCTATTTCATTTCTGTTGCTGTATTTCCAGCACCTAAATATAATGCCTTGCACACAGTAGGTGCTCAATACATCCTTATTGATCGATTTATTAATTGATTACATAGAGGCAGAAGACAGAAGTGGAGACTGAAAAGAGAACTATTTTCTTCTGCATCTGATCAGTGTGGATGACATTTGTGAGTAAGATCAGTCTTCTGTCTCTGAGATCTTTTTTTCCTTCATAACAGGATAAGAACCTGGCCTTAGTCATATAATTCTTGACTTTGCTTTGTAGAAGTCAGCATTCAGTCTCCTTCCCAAAGGCCAGTCCAGCCATGTCATTAAGTATTTATTGAGCTCTCCCTTCCAGGGGCTGGAGAGCACCATGCCAGGCATTGGATTCGTTCAGGTTGTTTTCATGCTGAGTTCAGTTCATAGCAACTGATAAGTTCTGGCCTTGCCACAGAGAGAGAAAACTGTGCTGACTTTACTTCTGCCTCTAGCTAGGGTTGGAATGTTTTGGACCAGATTGAATGAGTGAATGAATGAATGAATGAATGAAGACACAAAGAGAAATACATGGAAATTAGGGCATGCAAATGTTAGAGTTTTTTTTAATTCCTTTTAGACTAACTTTGAGTTAACAAATTTGGAGAGTGTGTTATAGTTCATAGAATCCTAGAATCATAAAATGTTAATGCTAGGAGAAGCCTAAAATGTCATCTGGTCCCACCTACTCATTTAAAAATGAGCAAACAGGCCTAGAGAACTTTCTTCCTGTATAATTGATAATACCATGTCATGATGTAAGATAGTATGAACACTTAAAATATACATGAAGAAAATAAAAAGACCTTTAAGACTTTAACTTCCAGTTTGCACTTTTGAAAATTAAATTTGCCAGTTTTTATTTATTGGTATACTTAATTTGGAAGTATTGACCTGAGGAAGCATATAAGCTTTTTTTTTTAATTAAAAAAAAAGAAAAATAATTTTATTACTATTGGCATCCATTTGATGGCCCAGAGGAAACCTAAGAGGGAAATCTAAAAATGCTTGAGCTACCCTTTGTCAAATTTTGGCTGAGATAAGATCTGAGCTTCAGGGCTTGGCAGGATTGGCATCTGTATTATGCTTTCTGGAACTAGTTTTTTCTCCTGATGGGACTTGCAGTTTTATGACATCCACCTGAGCATAGACTTGATTGATACATCCTCCCAATTTCTCTTTGCCTGTCCAAATCCTGCCTGGCTTTCATGACTATAATCATGAAAAGGGCCTGACAGATACCACAGGTTTAGGAATACAAAAAGTCAAATCTAAGGTGGTCCACTATGACAGAGAGTGCCAGGCAGGTGTGGTAGGTTAAGGCAAGAAGACTCTAGAATCCAAGAAAAGTCAGAATCATCAGAAGCAGGATTGGTGGGGAACTCCGATCGTGGGTCTATTTACTCACTGCTCTTTTTTATGTGGCTTGTTCAGTGTAGGTGGTTCTGAGCCTACAGGTATCAAATATATCACACAAAAAAAAAAAGCAGAGGCCTACAGGTAAATCCTTTGCCCAAGTTACTTAACCACTCTGAATCCCAGTATCCTCAGCTGTAAATGCAAGTATGATCCTCAGGTCCCTTCCAACTCTTAGATATATGATCCTATAAAAATAAGGTAGTTTCCCACTTCTTGGTTTTCCTTTCTGTTTTTCCAATTGAGAGGATATCCTTTTGGGGAGTTGAATATTGATTTATTTGAGTTATTGAGGGGGGATTTGAGGGGAAGGACCATTATTTCCAAAGATAATGAGTCAGTCAGTGGCCCTGGCCACAAGCAAGGGAACTGGGAAGAGAAAGAAAAGGAAAAACATGGAAATAAGCTGGACTGCAGTTGTGCACAATGGATAGGTTATTTTTTTTGCCTGTTGGCCCGGGCTTTGCCAGAAAGTTGCCATCCATGGGTTGTTTTCATAGCTTCTCCCCCTGCCCCTTTGCTTCCAGACGTGCTACAGATTAAGGTCAGTCATGCCAGAGATAACTAACAATTATGTTTTCATCACACATGGCATTTCAATTTCGAAGGTTTCTTCTGTGCCCAAATAATGGGCAGTCAGTAGAATCCACACAGTTTATTTTCTCGTTTTGATGATTACTGATCTGATATGGTCTCGCACTCAGCTCATTGGTAATTGAGAAAAAAGGTGGGAGAGAAAGAACTTTTTAAAAAAGGATCTAGGTCCCATCAGAATCATTACAGCAGACACTTTAGAGTTCATCTAATCTACTCGTTTTACAGACGAAGAAACTGAGGCTTGACAAAACGACACATCTTCCGGCTAATTTTTAGAGCCAGGGCCAAAACCTTCCTGACCAAAGCTTTTTTCCAGTGTAGTTTAGCCTGTGAAAGTGAGAGCTAGTAGACCTGAGTTCAAATTCAGTCTGCTCACTGTTTCTAGCTGTGTGACCCTGGGCAAGTCATTTGGCCTCTGAGCCTCAGTTTCCCCATCAGCAAAATGTGGGTAAGAATACTTGCCACTACCTACCTCCCAGAGTCTGAGTGGGAGAAAGCACCTTGCAAACCTTAAAGCATTCTGTAAATGTGGATCAATATTAGTATTCTGGTGAAGCTTTAAAGTCAGTTTGACAAGTAGCAAAAGGATTTAGGGATTTCTTGGAAACATCCTCTTTAAAAAAAAAATCAGTCTTCTCAAAGCACATCATATGCAGGCTAGGAAGATTTCCTCAAGTCCAGAGCCCTGGGAAATTATGCAGTTACTGCAGACACGAGTTCAATTCATGAGACAACCCTGTGTTCCTTCATTAAGGAATCAACCTTCATTTCATTCACTGGATGCCCAGCAGTTTCCAGATCAGAAACCAGTTACTTACTTCTTATTTCATCAAGAAGCAGCCCTCCTGTTCCGTCCCAGGGGGGACCTAGAACGCATGAATCAAAATAGCTGTGTGATGTCATGTCATAATGGGAATGTGCTCCAGCCAGTTGGTGCCAAGAATTGTCTGTACAGGGTGGTTTCCTTTTACAGTCTTTTTAAAGAGACATCATGCCCAAATGCACATGACAGTTCTCTGCAAGAGGGCTTGGGCTTCCTTTGCCTATTAAGTCTTTATCCTCCCCTCCTTAAAAAAAATCCTGGAGCTTATCATTGAGTTCCTGACCTTTAGTACATAAACAAATCTGCTGGGTGAGATTCGGCTTGAGGTCCTGGCAGCTTTTTACCTACTTAAGGAAAAGACTGACTTCTTGAGGCCACAGCTGCTGCTGTTACTGCTCGGACAGCAAAACCAGTGGACATTTCAAACTGTTCTTGCCCTCTGCAGACTCCAGGCAGTACAGTAAGAGCTAGACCTGGGATTGACCTGTGTAGATACCTTGGCTGTTGGCTCCTGTTTGCTTCCCCCGACCCTTTTCTTTCCAGGGTTGGTCTAAAAAGCCCCTCCTGTGGATCCTTCAGAATTGGACAGGTTGTCACCTGAGCTGGGGAAACTTAAAAGGCTGTGTGTGTGAGGAGGGATCTGTTGCCTTTCCTCCCTGCTCCTCCACGTGTCCAGGGGGCTAACGCTGGGCAGCTCCAGGCTCTCGCTGCTTTTTCCAGCACTGGATATGATCTCAGGCTGCCGGCGCTCCGGTGCCCGGGGCAGCTCATGAAGCGTTTTGGCAGCCTCAGGGGGAGCAAGAAACGCAAGGACCAGAACCGAAGTACAGCGAGGCGCCAGTCAGAACCCCATGGCCTTTTCGGTAGGAAACCGTTCCATTCCCCAGTCCTAGACTGTGGTAGGCAGCTGGAAATAAACACTGAGATTCATGCATGTACATAAGTTTACTAAATAACCTCTACTTACTCTATTACTTCTAGCAATCTTTACCTTAGAGGTTTTAATTAGGGAGGCCTTAGATGAAAAGTTTGGTGGAGTATCTCTCTGTCTGTGATGATTAGGGTACACTCAATGCAGTCAACATGAATTGTGTCTAAAATGACTTGTTTCTGAAGTGATTTCGTAGTCCAGAAGGCATCTGTCATAGTACTTGGTGGATACAGATTTCTAATCTTGTATTTTTCTTGACATTCCTTTAGAAGAAAACACCATCTTGGTGGGGGGGTGGGGGGGGGTGGAGTTTTAATGAATAACCTGAATTCCTATGTTTTAGCTGTTGTTTTGGTTTTAAAGAGGTGTATTGTGTGAAGTGGGTAAACATAATCCATATTTGAGGATCTCATTTGGTAATCAAATTGAGAGAGAATGAATCTTGAAGCATTGGGGGGCAAGGTGGGGCTTGGGGTGGGGGGGAGAAGGGGGAGTAAACCAGCTACCAAAGCAGAACAAGGCTTAAAGTCTGATCAGCTAACAATATGTAAATTTACAGCCCCTTGGTTTGGAGGTAATTTTGAATTTCTTTTATCAGAGTCTGAGGAAATTGAATGAATGAATATAATGTATTTATTCATTCATTGCTTGCCTGTGCTAAGCTTTAGAAATACAAATAAAAAAGTGCATTCCTTGCCCTCAAGGAGCTTACTTTCTAATAGGGAAAGACAATCCATATGGGGGAGTGGTGGCCAGGAAATGGTGAATGGATTCATAGGGGATTTGATCAGCACATCCTGTCCAGAAGAGTTTGGGGTATCTATTTGATTTGGGCACATTCTCAGTGGCATGGCACATAGAATGAAGATGGCAGGGATGGATATTTGTATGGGATAGGAAGTATCGAGAAGTCTGAGGCAAGGTAGATGTAATGGCTAATGTGAGTTTATGCCCACATACCAAGTACCAAGACAGCTTGGCCTCAGGTGGCAGGGTTTTTTTTCTTTTCTTTTAAATAGTATTATATTTTTTCCAATTACATGCAAAGACAATTTTTAACATTCATTTTTAATAAAAGTTTGAGTTGCAAATTTTTTCCCACCTCCCTAAGATAGTAAACAATTTGATGTAAGTTATATGTGTGCAATCATGTAAAACATATTTCCATATTAGTCATGTTGTGAAAGAAGAAACAGAACAAAAGGGGAAAAAAACTATGAAAAAATAAAGTGAAAATAGTATGCTTCAATTTGCATTCAGACTCCATCGGTTCTTTCTCTGGATGTGAATGGTATTTTCCATCATGAGCATTTTGGAGTTGTCTTAGATCCTTGTGTTGCCCAGAAGCGCTAAGTCAATCATAGTTGATCCTCTCACAGTGTTGCCTTTACTGTGTACAATATGCCATGCTGCATATCATCTTGAGGGACTTATTTCAGTTGGTCGCAGGGACAGTTGGAGAGAGAAATGGTCGAACCCAGAGGAGATGCACACTTGGCTGTCTCTAGAGTTGTAAAGAATACCAGGGGGCTGGTTTCCCATACCAGTGCAAGGCTACAAGGACTCTAGTCCACTATTTAAAAGTTCCCACCTTTCAAAGGTCCCCTCCCTCTCCTCCCTTCTCTGTACTATATTGTAGAGTTGTGAGAGTTGTAAACCTTAAAAGTCCTGGGACAGTGAAAAGAACACAGTATCTGGAGTCAGAAGACGTCTCTGATGTACTATCTCTGGGACCTTGGGCAAATCCCTTGATCTCTAAACACTTCAGTTTCCTTGTCTATAAAGGAAGCCGGGGGGGGGGGGGGGGGGGGGGGGGCAGTAAACTACATGTTCTCTAAGGTCCTTTCCAGCTTGAGATCTAGAAATATGAATTAATTATTATTATATGTTATGGGCAATCAGGAGAGAGAGTAGTCAGTGTTGTATAGAGTTATACAATTATTATTATATTATTATATTGTATGGAGTTATTATATGAGATCTATCTATAGATCTATCATATGAGGCTTCATAGAAAAAGTTGAACACTAGATTGGAAACTCTATGAGTGCAGGGGATGTTTCTTTTATATCTTACCAGACCCTAGCACAGTGCTCTGTACATAGCAGGTGCTTAGAACATCTTTGTTGAGTAAATGAATGAATATGTGCTTTCCTTATAGAATCAAATTTAAGCTTGCTCTTTGCCTAGAAGGTACAAGATACGGGAACCTTGGTGAGACCATTTTTAGTCTTTACCATTTCATGAACGCTGATGAATGGTTGCCCCATTAGGGAAGACCGAGAATTGGAAGCCTGTTTGTCAGGAAGTTTAAAATCGGGTCATTTCCTCGCTTCCAAAGACCCCCATATAAAAGTCATATTTACTTCCCTGCATAGTGTTAGAAGTACCCATACTCAAAGGATCAACTCTGATCTTGGAGTTAGGAAAATCAGGCCTCCTTCTGGAATCCTTCTCTAGTGTCCTCAGGGGAGTCAAAGGCTCAGTAGCTTGCTACTACAGATTGGGCTACCTCTGAAAGAGTTAAAGCCTGGAGCTGGAGCTCCAGAGCTTTCGGTGGGATTTTAGCATCACCCATAATGTCTTTGGTCCTCTCTGAAAATGAGGGATGAACACCATCAAAAGCAGCAGCGTCTGGGACAGTCAGTCAGAAGCCGAGACAGAACCGAACTTGAATGCCCATCCTGCCTCTGATATTTACTATCTAAAAGATATTGGACACATCGTTTAATTTCTCTGGGTGGGTCTGATTCCTCATCTATCTAAGGTCTCGATTTATGTACTCTCATCCAAGTACCCTTTTTTCCCCCTCTGAAAAATGTTTTTCCATGGTAAAAAGGTGACTATTCCCAAGCCCTCTGTTCTCTCAGGGCTATACTCCCAGTAATTTTTCATGTGCCTCCATGGTTAAATTCCTGCCCAGAAGAATTTGATCTTTGGCCTTACTTTCCCCTTAGAGCTGCCTCCAGTAGGATGAGAACATGTCTTTGGCCCATCCTATTCATCTGTTCAGAATTCTTCATCCTTTGTGTTGGCCCCATCAGGAATGGTATAAATTACTCCCGGAGACTTCTGCCTCTTGTATCCTAATCCTGGGTAGTGGGGGAAAAAACAAACAACATATGACTTCTTTGAATCTGTAGCATGTATAGTTGCCAGACTAATGGAGGAAAAAGTCGTATGGAAAACCATAAATGACATAACCCCCAAATTGTTGGTTTTGGAAACCTCTTACATTTGAATGTAGGGGTATTATATTCTGGAAATTTGCAATGCTTCAAATCACCTTTGAATGGTCCTCCTCATTAGAAACCTCTTCTGCCTCTCCCCAGTTTCTCTCTTGTACTCCATTACATTTGAGGAATCAATTATATCATCTTTGATCCAATCTAAAACATGAGCCCAAGGCAGACCTACCTAAACTTGCTGGTCCACACCTTCCTTAGGGTAGTAGGTAGGTAGGCAGGTAATGATTTTGATTTATAACCCCTTTCTCTAGGTGTTATCCAGGTGAGAGTAAACCAAACTTTTGTTCATGTCAACAGAGAACTTAAGTAGTCTGTGATAACATGGTTATGTACCTAAAAGAAAGATTAACCAGGGATAATGCTACTATGGTAGGGTAAATTAGAAAATAAATAAGACCAATGGGTGGTCTTATATCCTTAGAGACTTCTTAGTATTTCCTACAGTGCTTACTGCACCGTATTTTGCACTTAGTAGGCACTCAACAGATATCTGATAAATTATTTGATGGTTAGTCTCCTGGCCACCTAATCTGTTTCCTCTGATAATCACTTGAATTTTTCTAGGTAGATATAAATGTAAAATGTGATTAATTTTTTAAAAATTTCTGTCAAGAAATAGGAGAAAGGTATTCTTCCTTGAAGCAAACAGTATGTAGTAAGGACCACTGCCGCTGCCAGGGATTAGCCAAGGGGCTGGTATCCAGCTCTATTGATTCCTGTTGTACTCTTTCAAACTTTGTCCTTGCTTCTCACTGGTAGGACTACGTCTGAGCAGTGCTGCTCTCCGTAATGGCTTGACCGCTATTTTATTGCTTCGGTTTTTACATTAGTACATCAGTGGTCACTCAGAATTGTTTAACTGCCCATCACAGCAGTGGTATTCTCTTTTTAACTAAAAGACTTTTCAAAGTAAATAAATGTTTATTTCCTTCCTTTAAAAAAATCTTTTCGGGGCAGCTAGGTGGCGCAGTGAGTAGAGCACCGGCGCTGGAGTCAGGAGTACCTGAGTTCAAATTTGACCTCAGATACTTGACACATTTACTAGCAGTGTGACCTTGGGCAAGTCACTTAACCCCAATTGCCCTGCCTTCCCCCCTGCAAAAAAAAAAGAAAAAAGAAATAAATAAAAAAGTCTTTTCAGCAGCAAGAACCTTTCACTAAAGCCCCCCATTTAAGATTACCTGTGCTTTTTAATCCAAGCTGTGATATGAATAACGGCAGAAGAATGAAGTCAGAATTTAGTGCCTTTCCATCTCTGCTTTCAGTACCCCCTTTGAGTATCAGTTTAGATATTCAAAACATCTTCTCCAGGTAGTACTTTATATCTAGGGCCTATTTCCTGCTTCCCCACAGTCAGAAATCCTCTACCTTGTGCCCTTTCCCTCAGGTCCTCATTCTTAGGTGAGACTTGGAGGCTTAGGAGAATAGATTTAGAGTTGCAAGGGATCTTGGAATTTCCGTTGCCTAGTCCAAGCAACCTCTGTGAATGAAACACGCAGGGAAGGAAACGGAAGCCCATCAAGCTGAAGTGAGATGCTACAGTGGCAGAGCTTGGGATTCAAAAGCCAAGCCTTCTAACTCCCAATCCAGCATTTTTCCCACTGTACTGTATTGCTAACCTAACCTTTAATTAGCCACAGTTTTTTTCAGCCTTCTACTCTTGGACAAAATAGGCAAATCACAAGGAAGTAAGTTAATAATAGGAATTAGTAACAAACCACATGGGGATGCCTTGGCTCACTACAAATTCAGTCCATCCTCCTACAACATCTGCACCAGAGTTTGTGTTTTGAAATCAGTGTGTGGAATTTATACATTTAAGGGAAAAAAAGCATGGAATGGAGATTCTTTTTTGCATTCTGATGCAAATATGGAAATATTATTTTGTGTGTTTTAAGTTCAAATTTTTTTAAATTAAATGAAAAAATCGGAGTTCATGTTTGGAATAACAGCCCTTAGTCCCTGCAAGATTCTCCGTCAGATAAGAAAAGTTCAGTTATCAATTAAGCAGTGAGTGTCTTCTCTGTAAATGAGGGAAAATAGAAGGCAGCTTGGTGGTATGTTAGATAGAGTTCTGGGCTTAAAGCCAACAAGAACTAAATTCAAATCCTGCCTCAGATACCACCAGCTCTGTGGGCCTGGGCAAGCAACTTCACCTCTCAGTCTCAGTCTGTAAAATCTGTAAAACGAGGAGATTGGACTTATGGTCTCTCAGTTCTTATACAGCTCTAAGTTTACGATCCTGTGATTCAGTCATCTATAAGGTTCCTTCCAGCTCTAAGTTTATCATCCTAGATGTTTATTGAGAGCTTGGTACATATCCAGTTCTGCAGTAGTTTCTTTAAGAAGAGTAGGAAACATAGATCCTGCCCTCAAGGAGTTTACGCTCTAGTTGGAAAGAACAAGGGAGACAAATGAAACAATTTAAAAACAGTACATGTGGTATTCAATCAAGTCCTGGATTATGTGAGAGTGTTCTAGTTCCCCCTCCCCTAGACTTTATTTATAAGAGAGGAAAGTGTAGTGGAACACAGAAAGATTTTCAGCAAGGGTTGAAACAGAATACATTTTCTGCTCCACCCTTAGTTGATCAAAAGTTGAAATGACAAATCTCCTGTCTTCCCAGTTCCTGAACTTTGTTGTTAGTCAGTGTGTTGCAGTATGGATGGCAGGGATTCGGGAATGCCTTGTATATATAGAGCAAAGATTAATGCCATACCTAGGAAAACCAAAATGACATAGGGTCAGTTTCTTCTCCTCACCTCTTTGCTTATGCAAAAGCCATCAGAATGGTCTCTACCAATCTGGTAAGAAATTCATTTTACCCAGAGTTTCTGCTCTAGAGGAAACAGTAGCTTTGTGTGAATTGCCCAAATGGATTCCTCATCCAGCCTAAGCCTTTTCCTGTGATTCCGCATTCTCTGACCAGCTTGTATAGTAACAGATTGTTGTTCAGTTGTCTTCAGTTGTGTCTGACTTTTCATGACCCTATTTGGAGTTCTCTTGGCAGAGATACTGGAGTGGTTTGCCATTTCCTTCGCCAACTCATTTTACAGATGAGAAAACTCATTTAAACAGGGTTAAGTGACTTGACCAGGGTCACATAGCGAGTGTCTGAGGCTGAATTTAAACTCAGGTGTTCCTGACTCCAGGCCTGATGCTCTATCTACTGATTACCTAGCTGCCCATAGTAACAAGCAGGGCTCTTTAATTGGATGGCTTTTATCCAATATCAGAGTAGTATTCTAACTTTTTTAAAGGATGCCCTCTGTTCAGGAATACCCTGAAGAACCATAATTTCCTAAGGAGAATAATACTGTTCCTTGGAGATTGTAAAAGAGTTGCTCTTTTTGGAGTCCCTGGCCAAAAATGCCCCTAGTGAGGGCCCGCAGGCAATGAGATTTGCCACCCTTCCTCCTCAGATTGCCACTGAAGAGCCTCAGAGACATTGTTTTTCAGAAGCCATTGAAGTTATTGAGATTAACAAGTGTGTTGAATTGAGACTGGCCTGGATGTCATGGAGAATATGGAAGTAGAGGGTGTTTCAAAAGTCTTAGTGCAGTTTTAAGTGTTAATAGCTTAAACTATTGGCACTTTGAGGATACTCTGTATTAGATTTGATCCCTGCTTTCAATTATTTTAGTTCAAGTGGGGAGATACAACTTAAATATGAAATGATAAATCTGATATTAGATTTAATAATTAATATTAGTATTAATTAATTAATATTAGTAGCTTTGTATAGCACTTTAAGGTTTGCAAAGATTTTTCCCATATTATCTCACCAGTGCTTCACAGTAATTCTGGAAGGTTGGCTCTACAGGTGTTATTATGCTCATTTGTCAGAAGAAGAACCAGAGAGATTGAGTGACTTGCCCATGGTCACACAGGTAGTAAAATTTCGATTGAAACCCGTGTCTTCCTGATTCTTAAGCCCAGCACTCTCTCCACGGTGCTGGTATCACCAGGTGTCAGATTCTTTTAGACAAGTTGTGCTTTCGGAGCTTAATATTGGGGAGAGAAAAACGTGGCCTGGAGCAGTCGAGGAAGGCTTCTTAGAGGTAGTTCTCAAGGTAGGCCTTAGAGGAATTATGCTCTGCTCTGTCATTCTCATCCTTAGGCTTTGCATGAGAAATGGGGGGGAGCAAGGGCCTTCCAGGAGGGCCTTTGGGCAAGGAGGGTGTAGGAAATAGCACAAGTGAAGGTAGAGGACAAAGACCGTCTGTGAAATGGGAAATAGAAGCAGAAGGGTGAAACAGAGGGGTCTAAAAGGCAGCCATCGCAGGAAACAAGTTGAGAATTGCCCAAGGTTACACAGCCACTAAGTGTCTGCTTGGTCTTTTCACACCTGTTACCATGTTGTTTTTTCACTGGATTGAAAGGAGAAAATAAGTAACTTCTAACTTTGTGGATTCTCTGAGTAGCCTCTGCTGAACTGTTTATCATCCGGCCAGGTCCATTCATTAGGATCAAACTAGAAACTAGAACACCTTATCAAGTAGGGGTAGAACAATGTAGGTGGCGATCTGTCCACATCATTCCAATGTAGATTAGCTAGTGTATTAGCTAAATTGGTTGTCAACAGCAGTGGTATCAAACTCAAAAAGAAATGGATCCCTGCAGGGCACGTATTGATTTAGAAAACCGCAAATTAACATCATCTGTGTTTTATTGTATTTTTATTTATTTTTTTAAACATTTCCCAATTACCTTTTAATCTGGTTTGTGCCATACTGAGGGAGTTTTGAAGACTGGGAATATAGGACACCTCCTGCCACACTACTCCCACCTTCACCCCTTGAAATTTCACTCGGTAATTCTGTAGCCTTCCACCCATTTTGGTCACATAGACCTGGGCTTAAAGTAGTGAGAATCAAACTTTTTCTTTGAGTCCTGTCATACCTCCTTTCTCCCCCAGCCAAAGTCTGTGGTTTGTCTTGTACACAGACACCCAAACAGTACACACCCTTAGACTTCATAAATACCCAGACATTACAGTCATGCACCAATATCCCAGCCCATCCTGCCCTACCCCGCCACCTACCTCCTTGTTGACAGATGTCTGGGGGCTTTTCACAGAGTACACCCATGCTGCCTGGTGAAACAAAGAGATGTAAGGACGAAAGTCTATATCCCTTGCTCTGGGAAGGAAATGGGCAGCTAAGTAAGCTAGAACTTCTCTAGAAGAAGTGGAATAGAAATTCAGTTCAGTTCAACCAGAATTTAAGTGTTTCTTGTGTGCAAGACACTGTGGTAGGTGATGGGATAACTACCTTCAAAGACCTTACATTTCTAGTGGGGAAGGAAGAAAGGAAGGAAGGAAGGAAGCAAGGAGGCAAGGAAGAGAGGGAGGGAAGGAAGGAAGCAAGGAAGGGAGGAAGGAAGGAAGGAAGCAAGGAAGGAAGGAAAAGGGAAGGAAGGAAGGAAAAGAAGGGAAAGAAAAGAAAGGGAGGGAGGAAGAAAGAAAGGAATGGAGGGAAGAAGAAGGAAGGAAAGCAGAGAGGAAGGAAGGCTGAAGACATGGAAGGATGGAAAGAATACAGGTTGTGCCCTGCTCTGAAAGAAAGAGAAATCAGGGAAGTGATATAATGGACTTAGAATAGCTGGGATGAACAGGGTCATCCTTCTTTGAAAGGGAGAGAGAAAATTTGCCTGGGTAGGAGCAGGTGGATAGTATAATTTTGCTGGTTGTGATTACTATAGTTCTGGGTGCATCAGTGTGATAGCCTCCCTGGAGGGTGGGGTTTTGGTCTTTCTTCAAGATCTTGTTTCTCCCTGGTTTAAGAAATATCACTTAAGGGAACTGTAGTCTGGGATATCCCAGTGGACTCATTTCCCTTCATCTTGACTTGCCAGAAGACAGAATGACAAAATGGTACAACTGGAAGAACTTTAAAATCATCTATTCCAATCTTCTACCTTCCCTCCCCACACCCCCATTTTACAGGTGATGAAACTAGAGTGCCTCTGAAGGAAAGAAAAAGTGGTCACACCTTTAGTCTGTGACAGAGCTGGGATTCAAACCGAGGTCTTCCAATTCCAGTGCCCTCTCCACTTATACACTGTCACTAGACTTTACTTCCCTGGAGGGAACCTTAATTATCCCTCCCTAGCTATCAAGGTAAAGATCATGGGAAATTCTTTTCCCAGCTGGCAGGGCTGTGCTTTTGTAGGCTTAAAAATGATGCCAGCTGATGTCACCAAGTACTTAATGTTACCACTTCAGGGTATTAAACGCTATTCTTTTTCCCTTCCAGGGTGGGATAAAGTGAAGTAAGGAAATCCCATAGAAGAGGGCTTACTGAACTTAGCTCATAGGGTTGTTCTGAGAAAAGCTCTCTGTCAATCAAGCATTTATTAAACATCTACTATAATGTTAGACACTGTGGTAGACACTGGATATACAAAGACAAAAATAGTTCCTGCTGTTAAGGAATGTACATAATATTGGGGGTGATAACATATACAGATATACAGAATAATTTTTAAAAAATAAACATAATATAATTGGCATTTAGGGGAAGGCACTTGCAGCTGGGAAATCAGGAAAGACTTCGTATAGAAGATGGAGCTAAGTGTTTAAGGAAATCAGTGATTCCAAGAGGCAGAAGTGAGGAAAGAGTATGGATCTGAGAGTCTTCTGCATAGAGCTGATGAGGTCATCAAGTGAAATAGCTTAGAGAGAGAGGAGAGTCCAGAACAGATCCTGGGGGGATCCCTCACATTTAGGAGATATGATATGGATGATGAACCAGCAAAGAACACTGAGGAGCGGTCAGAAAGGTAGGAGGAAAACGGAGGGAAAGCAAGGTCACAAAAACCTATAGAAGACAGAGATTTCCAGAAGGAAAGACCAATCAGTGAATTCAGATGCTATGGAGAGGTTAAGGAGATGAGGACAGAGAAAAGGCCGTCAAATTCAGCAATTAATAGGTCATTGGAAACTTTGCAATTTCAGTTGATTGATGAGGTGAGAGGCCATATTACAAAGCAGTTTATTTCAATAAATGTTAGTTATTAGTGTTAATAGTAACCAATAATCATAATAAACAGTCTGGTGAAAGGATATTTAAAAATGCTAAACTGAGTAGAAAGATTTTGAATGTTAGAGATGATGGGAAAAAATAAGGAAAGCTGTATATTGATTCTGTTTAACTGTTGTGGTTAGTTTACCTGCTGTTCCCATAGGGTGGTAAAGATGTCAGGGTACACATACCCTCCATTGGTCTATACTTCTTACCACCCTAGAAGCCCCTAACACAAAGAGAAACAGAGGTGAGTATGGAAGGGATCCTAAGAGGCAGTGACGAGGAGGCAGTGTATTTCACGCATGGGAGACATCCAGGTCAAGGTCAGAGGCCAGAGATAGAGTGCCATGTGTGAGGAACAGCATGTAGGCCTCGGAGGAATCTGGCAAAACCTGCTTACCACCATGCCATGATTAAGGATCAAAATAGGACTTAAATGGAGAGTGTGTGCGTGAGATACATGTATGTGTTATATATGTAAAATACTTGATTATATATTATATGTGTTATATATATATATATATACTAGACGTACTACTATATATACTGTAATATATGTAATACTATAATTTTACACATATTCTATCTAGTATAATACATACTTGACATATATACATTTATATGTGCTATATGTGCATATGTGTGAGAGAGAGAGCAGGTATGTGAATGATTGGTTATCCTGGTTGTACTTTGTACTCAGTCTGGAGAATAGTGGAAGAACCCATATTCTGGCTAGCAACAAAAGACAAAACTGAAACCAGCAGATAGAAGCCCAATGGAGACAAATTCTGCTCATAATAAAAAGAGCTTTCTCGCAATTAGAACTCTTAAGTAGTAGAGTCTCTGTGACTGGAGCTATTCACACAGGTGCCAGATGATTACATGGTCCGAAATATTACATGGAAATACCATGTCTTCTATTTATTGAGCAGATACTGAGCACATCTCATGGTATCGGAACATATCCTTTCCCCTCTAGTGACCCAGGCCCAGGTAGCTCCCTCGCCCTGTGCTCCTCTTCCCTTGACCCTGCTCCTATCATGCCCCTAAGCATATCAAATTCAGCTTTATATCCTCCTTAGTACAAATTAACATACGCCTTAAAAAAGACCTATTACTTTTAGCATGCTGGCCCAAGACAGTGTGGTCCAATGGAAACAGCACCGGCCCTAGAGTCAGAAATCCTACTTCTGACACTTAGTACCTGTGTGACCTTAGGCAAGTCACTTAACCTCAGTATTCTCCATAAAATGAAGGAGCTGGACTAGACGGCCTCCTGAGCTTCTTTCCAGCTCTAGCTCTGATAATGAATGAAGCGTAAGAAAGAATGAATCTAGAGATTTAAACATTCCCCTACACATTTTTGCCTATTCATTTTAATCACCCCAGAGGTAGCTTCTTAGTGTTGGATGCCTCTGTTTTTTTCTGCATGCTGTTCCAGCATATTGTGATATTGTTTGTCGTTTGTTTTTGAAGAGGACCATTGACATCATTCATGGGTGATGTCTTGACATGTATGTGAATTGGATTTAAGTGAGGCAGAGTTGTTCCAACTCCTCCTGAGGCATCGAAGGTCAGTGACAGGGCAAAAGTCAAGGTGACCGGTGATGGCCCGGGATGCAGTGAATGACCTTGGCATCTTTGATGCCTGACCAAGCTCTACCTCGCTTTCATGGCCATTGGAACAAATTGTTCTCATCCACCCATTCCACTGGGCAAGTCTTCACATGCTTGGGTTAGACATCCCCCTAAAGGGTTTGAGGCCCATCAGTTACACTCAACCTGGTTTAGCTCATCTGTTGAGATGGCACATGCCACTGCTTCTAGGAGCCCCATGTGAGAGTTGGGTGAAGGTGGACCCCAAAGGTCCACCCTAGAGCAACCCTAGAAAAGGCTCAGCGGGCCCTCACACTAGAGGTTAGTGAGGTCCTCCTGCAGCCTAAGCAGATCCTATAGGGCTTGAGGACTCAGGTCAGATAGAGAAGACTCCCCTCTGACCACAGGATAAGGATATTGGGGCTGGGGAGTGGGATGAGGCAGGAGATCATCACAAAATTCTGCTTTTGCAAGTTTCTCTTGGAGGTCTGGCACCTAAATTTATGGTGGCCTAATTTCAAGGTCAAGATCATGGGAAGATATTGCCAGATAGTGTTTCACGATCCACTCATAAGCTGTAGATCAGAAATTGCCTTTATCTCTGAACTTCTCTCCCCTCCAACCAGACCATCTTTTTGACATCTTCTAATGCAAAGGGTTCTTAACCTGAGGGTTCAAGGACTTGGTTTTTTTTTAAAAAGTATTTTGGTAACTAATTTCAATTTCAATATAATTGGTTTCCTTTCTTATCCTGTGTATTTTATTTTATGCATTTTAAAAAAATATTATTCTGAGAAGAAGTCTATATTCTTTACCAGGCAGACAAAGGAATCCTGGGCATGAAAAGACAAAAAACTCCTAATCTGATTGGCATCTGGGTGCCTCAAGTTGACCACACCTTCCCTAGGACTGGCTCCTGCCTTAACAACAACAAACCATGGAGTTAGTCTAAAGTAGAAGGTTCCTCACTTTCAAGGTCTCCTTGTCATGAGCCCCTCATGTCTGATGTTCTAACTCCTTCCCTGGTTCCAGACCCACTGGCATACTTTGACCTGGTGTAGTAATGCAGAAGGGGCACTGACCTTGGAGTAAAAAGCCCCCACTTTATGTCCTGAATAGCTTTGTGACCTTACCAAGTCATTGAAACTCTCTTGGGGCTTAATTTCCTCACCAATAAAATGGAAGTAATAATATACCTCCTACTTCATAAGGCTTGTTTTAAGGATCACATGTGCAGAAGACATTTTATAGCCATGAAATGCTACATAAATGCAAATTATCATTATCATGATGATCGTCATGGCGATGATGATTTGGACCTTGCTGAGGCTTTCTTCATATACAAAGTCCCAAGTAGCTGCAGTAGAACAGCATAACATCCTAACACAAATATCTTACTCACATGGCCATCCTCTACAGGAAGGGTTTTAAACTTTTAAATTTTTAACTTTTAACTTTTTTAAAATTTTTAAATTTTTTAAATTTTTAAAAATTTTAAACATTTAAACTTTTAATTTTCCTGTCATTTCTTTAGAAAAAAAAATAGGTTGGGGGCACTATTAGCAAAATTTTTCCTTTTCTTCTCTTTCTTCTTGAAATAACTTTTTGGCTTCAATGTCAGGAAATTCGTCACTTAGTTTAAATTAACTACCACAGTTGACTGGTCCCAGGAAGTTTTTGGCCTGTGTTATGTCTTTCTAGAATAGCAGACATGCCCTAGGTTATTGTCCCCACTCCAGAACAAATAGCAATGATGCTCTGGAGGCTAAAATGTAAGCTCCCTGTGAGAAGAGATTGTTTCACATTCTTTGTACCTTTATCCCCAGTGCCAGGTGCTTAATAAATACTCGTTAATTGATTGAGTGCTGCTAGACCCCAAGAACCTTTTCCAACCCTACCATCCTCTGGTCAAGCTAAGGAAAAGCATAACCATTGGATTCTGCGTCTGGTATTTGGTCCCTCAGCCCAGCCTGGCCTTTCCCCTCTCTAAGATGCTTGCCCCCCAGTTGGCCACAGCCTCATCTTCGAGTCATGCCAAGGCCTTTGCTTCGTCTGCAGTCTCTCTCCCCC